>NW_027526407.1:120832371-121050997 GCF_048455015.1 Haemaphysalis longicornis
ATCATTTTGCGGACGACTGCCCTCAGCTGCTTCATTTCTTTAGTTTGCAAAGCCGCTCACAGTTAGAGAACCATCGAGCTCTGCTGAGTTCTTTCCTGTGTTTCTTGATGAGCGCATATGTGTCACTCTTAGGACAGAGGGTGTGATATCTTTTACCAGTGGTCTTGTTTTGATGTGTGAGCTTATTAGCTCTCTTCCACAGCGCTATCACGCGAAAATCGACGAGCCCCTTGTCTTCTTCGCCAACTGTTTCTTCGGTTCGCGAGCTCAGATTGCTTCGCATAAGCTGAACGAACTCTTCAATGGTGTCGAATTGAGCTCCTATGTCATCTCGGAAGTGAGACCAGTTTACGGCTCGGATGGTGGTATGCTGTTTGCGAATATTTTTATTCACGGTAACAATAATGGGATAGTGATCACTGCCCCATGTTGAAGAATGCGTCTACCAATGCTTGACTGCTTTCAGGAAGGAAATGGTCAAGTCAGGCGTAGTGTCGGCTTGTTTCGCATGAAGCCCTGCTCGGGTGTGTACTCTGTTTATGTTGCAGATATGAAGCGGTAACAGCCCCAGTTGATCAGCCAGGAGGCATCCTCTCGAATCAGTGGTGGCATATCGCCAGATACGATACTTAGCGGCGAAGTGACCGCCTAGGCTGATTTGGGTGCCACTTGCTTCGTGCACGAATTTTGGTATTCAGCGGTACTTGTCCGGCAATGTGGTGGCGCTATTCGGTAGGTAGTATACAGCGGCAACCACCAGCGAGTGCAGTCTGCTTTTTCCGGGGAGCCCTAGGCTGATCTCTCTGTATTGATTGCTTTCCTTTAAAGTCTGAATGAGAATTGCACTGCAATACTTATGGACCAATACTGCGTCCTGGCGTTTCTGTGAGGAAACAGGGCCTATGCGTCTTCTGGAGCCATGAGTGATAGTTGGGTGCATGAATGTGTGATAACTTTGCAACGAAACTTTTCCTATAGTTTTCTGTAGAAGAAAAATTACACCATCTTCCCATTGGGGAATTCTGAGTAGTATGCGAAGCAGCCATGGAGTCGACTAAAGTTCCCGTTAGTTTTCAGATCTTAGTTTATGTTGACGTTCAGCTTCGCCTGCCTTCGTTGTAACGCTAGCTTCTTGACGTAGTTTGAATGACTGAAGGACGCCAGGCGCGTTCGTAGCACATGCTCCCGTCTCAGTTTGTAGCGCAGTGGGAAGAGTGCCACTTACCTCCAGTTACGGCGCTCTTGGGATCAAAACCGGGCGCCGCCTAACTATTTCTTTTTACAGTGGACTATGCTGAAGTCATCCCTAACGCTGACGGGGCTGAAGAGACGCGCATGCACAGTAGTGTGCGGACAGAGGACGACAAGGAGGGAGGGAAACAGCCCCGTGCATAAGATGCTCCACATCTAATAATGAGGGGTTTGTAGTTGTCTACAAGATATCTTTATGCCTGAAAATTTGAGAGATGTCCCAGGCAACTTGATTCTCTCAATTACAATCAGTCCACCGTGTTTTGCAAGGAAAGTTGCCGCTGTGAAGTATACAGCCCCGAGAATTCCGGTGCGATAAAACGATACTGCGGAAGAAAAAGTTGCTCTGGCGGGGTCCAACCTGGCCATGTCGGTTTTATAACACGGGAGATCCAGGTAATGCCGACAAAAAGAGGCGTCTTTTTTTCTTAGGGCGCTCGTGTAAAGTTCGCTTTCCTTTAGAGTGTTTTGCGGCACCCCGGGTGCAATTGCTGAGGCATTCCGAGTTCCGCCTTTTTCATAATGCTGTGTATCACGTTGTAATTTGAAGGATCCCGTGCTTTCGTTAGTTCCCAGTGCGAAAAGTGTTGCAAAAAATTGTGGTTGTTCTCTCTTCTAAAGGAACCGGTAAAACACGAACGTGGAATGTGCTTTCACAGCCGCAGTTGAATGTTTATTGCGCATAGATATGAACTTGCACGTCAATATTTACATTTCGTTGGTATGGCACAGTTAGACGCATCATCGTTATACACTGGATTGCACGGGTAGGAGCATTGCGTAAATTCGACTGAAACCACAGGCACTCGCCAACCGTCCGTGCGAATGAAACCAAACGGGTTGTCAGCGAATCGTTTGGTGAAAACACGGTCCACAGCTCCTTTCACAGCAAGAGCGAAAGGAGCAGCGACATCCGCAACATAACAAGCGCGACATCCGCAAGTCGGCTTCACCACAGGGCATGCTGCGCGTTCCCCCTACACATAGACGCGGGAATCGAGGCACCAGCTGTCGGGGCTCATTAACTTCATGATGCGCTACCTGCTTCGCCTTTCGTGTGGCAGTACCATCTAAAAGAGGGGCTATAAGGTGCGTTTGTCGTCCTATTCACGCGTCTATTCATAGCATAGTCGGGAGCGCACTTCGTGCGTCCCGTTGCGGCGAAAGAATTCATTGCTAAAATTTCGGCACTGCCACGTCAATCGAACTTTTTCGGGTGATGTCATTTCCGTGACGGATATCTTCGTGGAATACGGCATAAAACACTTTCGTGTTAATATAGCACTAACACTTCTATGCAATACTGAGAAAAGCCCTCCTGTTTACAGGCCCCCTTTGCCGGACAGCATGAGAAAACACTGCTTATCTTGTGGCTTCCTCAAGGTAAGTACAGTTACGCACCCCTCTTCTAACGACAGCGATGGATGGCGAGACGCTTGTTCGTTAGGAATTCTTTGGTTGTGTGAATTTGCATTTTGATTCGCAGATTGTTTCGACTTTTACTTTTTCAGCCTTCACTATGACTCGCACGTAGTTTGTTCTTAAAGTCGCAGCGGGTTTCGCCTTGACATTGACATTTCAGTTCCCAAAAAGAAAGCTAAACTATCGTCATCATTTGACGGGCGGGCGCCTAATTTTTTGTACTTTTGCATGCCAATGCACCCCTCTTCAAATCCGATCTTGGTCGACAGTGGCAAAATGGCGCAGTCGAATAGTCGTCATCTTGATAATACCGGGGACCTATGCTCAATCCTGACTACAGTAAGCCATTTTAAACACGATAGTCTTTCTTGGGCTACTTAAACCCATAAATTTTGGCATGTCTGTATATCTATTTGTCTGTCTGTCTGTCTGTCTGTCTGTCTGTCTGCGATTCTATTCAGCCACCCGGCCAAAGTAAAACAAAGACTGCGCTATAGTCCTATCTAGTCACAGCTAAATCTACCGGTCTATGTCCCCTGTAATGTTCATAGTTGTCAACATTGTTGAAGAAGAACAACATATTACGCAAATATAAGACAACAAATTAATAGATGACTGATATTTGCAGTGTTCCTTTATAAAAAATTATACATGCTTGATTGTTGCGAAGGTAAATACTTCATCAACTGCAGAAAAAAAATTCACTGGGAGACCGTCCAAGTCGTCTACCCTTCAGAACCCATCTCGGGCATCAAATAAAGTAATCTCTTTCTCTCACTCTCTATCTCTCCGCCGTCGCCCGCTGTCGCCCGCGCTACTATAGTTTATGGCGCCATTCTAAGAAACCAACCGGCAACGGTGACGAAAGGTTCCACTAGATAGGTTCCACGTTCTTCTACGAACGCACGAGGAGTAGGGCACCGTGGTTGTATCAACGTTGAAGTAGGGCTCTCGATTTATGCGCGTCTCCGCCGTACTGCAGCGTTGCATCGAGGCACCCGGCCTAAAGCAGTGGAACGCGGTATATTTACAATAATTTGAGCAAACCTTCGGCGTCTTTACCTTGGGACGAGCGCGACGCAAGACGAACAACATGAGATGTGAACGGGAAAGTGAAGGGAGGCATTTACTTGGCAAAAGTCGATAAAGACTATCATCTTCTGTGGACATTTGCAATGAAAGGAGCAGATACGCGGCAATTTTTTTTTATTCACTTATGATCGTCATTAGCATCAGAGAAAGATGGCTTTTCTGCAGTGCATTTTGAGGCGATAAAGGCCATTAGGGAAACTTAAAAAGCTTCAGTTTAACATCTTCAAGCATTGCTTGGCTTTTTTAGAATTGTAACATTCAAGCTTATTTCAATCACCTTGAAGTACCGCTTAGGTACAATACGTATAATTACCCGTAATATAGCGGAAACAACTCCAGGTATGATGACGAACCAACAATAACTAATATGTTATAGCGAAGTAGTTGTAGTAGCTTTATTGGGTCTTTTTTTTTTGCGCCGTAACCATTGCTTTGTCGCCTACACCTTCGTAGGCTGGCGTACCAGCGAGCCACCTAAAGGATAGAGGGTAGCCGCGGTCTGCGCTCACGCCAAATGCGCTGTTGTTTGTTCTTGCAAGAGCAAAATCGCCTCTTTTAAAATATTGTGGTGGTGCCACAGCCATTTTGCGACCTTTGCTTGCCAACATCGTCCGTACTTATGAATATACGTTTGAAACCCCTTCTAAAGTCAGGCCACAAAAGCTACCGGATTTGACCCTTCCCGAAATGTCTTCATGCCACACGAAGAGAGTCCTAGACTCTCCCCTGTTCTATATTCGAGAAGCCGGTATACAGGACCATATTTAATTGAGGAGTTCACTCCGCCCCCTCAACAGACTTTAACTCGAATTCCCCATTTCTCGCTCCGGCGATGACCGACGTCAAGGCACGGATTCTAATGAGGCTTAATAAATGCATGACAAATAATAACAACATTTTTGTACCTTAGCGCACAAATTGTAGAAATTCTGCCTTGACTGCACCCTTTAAAATGAAGCCGTAAACTTCGTAGGAAAGCGTGGTGTCGGTGTAACACGTGCCGAGGGCATGCGCAGGTACATAAAGACGTACGCACTTGCATAAACGCGGCGCATCTATCTACTTCTGTTACTCGGAGAGGTGCGCAAGCATTTCTTTAAGCAGCATCAATGCTTCCCCCCCCCCAAAAAAAAAAACAAATATTTCTTAGGAAGATAAGTTTCAGAGCTGCTGCTTATAACTGTGGGTAAAGAACAAGAAACATGAAAGTTGTTGACGTTCGCGTTGTTATGATGCAAATATCTGGTAAAATTTGGAAACAATGTTTACCTGCTACCCGTCATAATATGCATTTTTTATTCGAAAAACAGAACATACATAAGAACTACGCACAGTGGCAGAAACGTTTCCCATAATTTAGATGGAAGGCTTTGGGAACTACCTCCCTGCAAGTGTAAATAAAGCCGATATAATCACGTGTAGTTATTCCTTCTTTGGGATGTTCATTTCATTTAAAGACAATGTACTCTGTATTGTAAATAGATAATGCCTGAAAGTAGTTGTCGTCAGCATTGTAGAAACAACGTTTCTTGCTCCTGTGTCCAACGAATCCCCTCCAATTATGCAGATGTTTTTTATTGTTTCGTGAAGACATTTACAAAAATTAAACTTACATAAGGAGGTTTCAGAACATCAAGGTACGGACAACTTTTTATTCCTAATGAGACGCTCAAAAACGCTGCGAACAATTTTCTTCTGCAAAAATACCCACAAATGTGTAGTAACAGATTAGTAAGAGAAGAATATTAGGTATGGAAACTAAGAGGGGCCTGGCTTCTTCCCTAAGTTCAAAAATATTTGTGCGCTAGTAAATAGCTTATTGGCAACGGCACATCGTTGAGATAGTGCTCTCTAAAACAGAACAATGTCGGTTGGGATAAGTTGAACATGAGCCGACAAAACACTACTGCAAAAAATACTCACAAAATACACGAAGCATTTACTCACAACAAGCTTTTAACAGGTGGCGTTGTCGGCCCAAATAAACTGCAGGAAAGCCACGTTTACACGATGGGTTTTCGCAAAGGCTACACCAATCAGAAACCACGTAAACCATGGTATGTTTTACATTGATAGCGGGTTTCATTTAGGTCGACGAACGCACTTTAGCGTCATACAGTTCTATGGAGATGATGATGGAGACATTTTCTAACAGGCGCAGAGATGACAAAATGTTCACTCCACACGCTTAACCATTCGTTGATAAAACCAGCACGAACTCAGACAAAGGCGAAGGAAGTGCAACACAAGGACAGCCGCTGGTCTAACTACTAAATTTTATTATCAGGAAGGGTGAATATGAATACTCCACACAAACAATAAAGTAATAGAAAGACGGTGCGCATAGTAGCCCCGCAAATATATTCACGCTTCCTGATATTAAACTTTTGTTGTTAGACCAGTGGCGGTCTTTGTGTTACACTTCCTTCATCTTTGTCTGAGGTCGAGCTGGTTTAATCCAAGCATGTCTTTCCAACTAACCCAGCTTGCAACCCTCCTGCACGCTTAACCAATGGGAAGCCGAAATACGGTGCGACGGGAACTACCCGAGTCACCATATTCAGATAAGCTAACCAGAACTTAATAGCTACAAAAACCCCAACATTAAATTTGCGTCGGTCAGCGTTGAAATGCAGTGTGGCTTTGTTTATTAGATTGTGGACATTGACATTGTACCGGTGAAAGCTTGGCGTTTCAAACGTCTTTTTTTGAAAAAAAGGGGCGTTACATTTTCATGATAGCGGACTCTTTCTGCGTTGCGTTCTCTCTTACTATGCATACATATCTTACTTCAAGCTGCAAGCTGCCGACAACGCATGCGCAGTCTCGCCGAACGGCATAGCTTGTGTTCGAACGGCCTAAGCAATTACTGTGAGTGCGTCTGATTGCTGCATAGACTCTCCAAAAAAACTCAAAGTACGAATGAAGAAACTGAAGCCTGAAACAATTGCTGCTAAATTATTTTTACATGTGATGAAGTTACAAGTTAAAACTATCAATAAAAAGTATTTGATGGTAGCTAAAAAACGTCACATTGAGTAAAAGGGGAACTACACTTTACCAAACAACACTAAAAGTGAACGCTCCGCTGAAGACTGCGGGATACTCATTGCATTGCCCTCCGCCTTTTATACGTAACTAGTGAAAGAGGCGACTGTTGACCCTTTCTGAGCAATGCATATTGGAGCCACTAGTGGCGAAGCATCTTTGTGCTTAGGTGCTTGAGGGAAAGCGGCATAATCTAAAACAGGCGGCGGGGATTTCAGAAGCTGCTTCTTCTTGCATTTTAAACAAACACTTGACGCGGTGCTGGTGAGCGTAACCTATATAATGGGTCTCTATCATATCTCTCCTGTGGTGCTTAGGACGATTTTCTGTGTCGTGCAAGTAATGTTTTAGACGAGAACTTCTGCAGCCTGTCTTCTACTACAGCCAACATTTAGACACCCCACCGACCACCCGACGAACTCCGCGTGCTCTGTTTGAATAAATACCTACGAAAATCGTGGACTATTTCGCCACACGGATAGCTACGTGGCGCCATCATCCTGTCCGATTACCATCAGAGGGAACCCACTTCTTGCAAACATGTCGCGACCCTAGAGCCGGCCATGAAGTTTTTCCCCGGCCAACAGCGCGGAGACTAGATGATATAACCGCGAGAAGCAAGGTTTCAGATTGCAAGAGTCTCTAAGATATTCAACCATCGATGACAGAAACCCACGAAGTAGTGGCGATGACCGGGCAAAAAGAAACCGCGTACGTAGTACAGGCGCCGCTCAAAAAGAAATACACAAGCCGTAATACAGAGCTCAGCGTTACGATCGGCAGACATGAGCTGACTGCGTTGCTGGATGCTGGTGCGAAATATTTTAACATCGGCCATGAACTTGCCTACCGCTTTTGAAAGGTAACGACCCCGCGTGCAATCTGCATTTTCGTACAGCTGGAGGTCACCTCATTACATCGGTCGGAAAGTGCACGGTGAGAATTCGTTTAGGGTGCTCTGACTGTTGAAGCTTTTGTCCTTATTCCACAGGGTTGTAAGAATATAGTCGTGAAAATTGAATTTCTACACGAATAGGACGCTGGTATAACCATCTCCCAGCAGTTCATTAGGGTTTCAATGAAGGTGCCTCTAGACAAGCGTGACGTACAGCCACTTCTTTGTGTGCTTGTCACTGAAGCCTACAAATGCGTCCCGCCAGAACCCTGCACATTTGTCACAATAGCTGTGACGACCCTCGCACCACTGATTGGATGGCGGGGCTGCATCCCCAAATTGTTGTTATTCGCAGCTTGTACACTCCAAGAGACATTGTGCAACCTTCAGGAGCGCTCAGGTCTTTGACCAACGAAATTCACCAGTTAAGGCCTGCAAGCGGCGAAAAACACCACAGTAGCTTTTTTCAAGGCTTTTTGAAATAATAATGCTGCTTTAAGCTGATGCAGTCAATTGCCACCACTTCCTAGTGCACATCTAGTGCACCACTTCCTAGTGCACGCTTCTCAGCGAACTACGAGGCTTTGAAAACGCCTGGTTTAATTTCACGTAAACAGCATTTCATGCGCCACTGAAAAACCACCAAATAGTAAAGGAAGAAACGAAGAAACCAGGAATGAAACTTTTGGTAAAACCCAACCGTGTGGCGCAAAGGAGCTGGATGCAATCAGCCGGCACGTACACCAGATCTTAGAATACAAAGAAATCGCACGTTCGAAAAGCCCCTGTGCATCTTTCCCGTTTCGGTCAAAAATGATGGGCCATCAGAGTTCAATTTTTATACCCGCAAACTAAAGCAAGTGGCCAAAAAGAAAGTATATCAGTTGCTTCGGATTCACTTCCCTCATGACAGACTACAACATGCCCTAAACGTTTAGCAAGTAGGACGTACGCCGAGATATTGGCATATACAGATCGATGAACTGGACCACGAGAGGACAGGTTTCATTCTCAGGCAAAATACACAAAATTAAACTTGAACCTTGAAATTTTGTTTTGCTTCATACATGTTGTCAAGAAGGCTTCCTCTCAGGCTTCAACTAAGAAGCATGCCTGGTTTACCTATATCCCGTGTCTTGTTTGCGACACGTTCTAGTGGCATTTCAAAGGCAACTATCAGCCAACAAGCTGATATGATTCTCCGGACGTTAGTTTCATTTTATTTAGTTCATTGCATGCTGTTAAATAGGGGTGGGTAACATAAAATCTATGCAGAAATAACGTTTCTCAAATGTGAGCGGGAATTGATGATTATCTGTGCGAAGGTTGAGAGACAACAACGAGAGGGATGGCACATTGTGTGTTTCTAATCGATAGCAGTACTAGGAGAGCAAGGACTTGAGCAGTAAGGAGTGCGCAGGAATTGAATAGGCAGCGTGCGCACCATCTGTGGAAAAACGTATGAAATAAACACTGGTTATACGTGGGGTAAATGAGACGAGGGGTACTTCAGATGCTTCTTCCTGTGATGACCCTCTTATGTAAAAACAAATGCGCGCCAATTCAACCTATGAAGCTGGTTGGAAAGCGAAGCTGTAGACGGCACCTATATAGTTTACCCATGCGACGTCACTGAAATTCACTCACGTTGCTTTACATAGAATGAAACCAGAGACGAACAAATGCACTTAACCACACCCTTTAATTCATCAAAGATATTTTTTCGCTAACGCTAAATCAATGAATCAGTTCTGAACGCTGGTTCGTTGAGTTGAATTGGCGAAGCAGATGAGTGGAGACTGTTTTTTCTATAAAATTAACGAAGCTCAAACCCGGTGTTAGACGATCTCACTTCTCTGTGTTTGCAACCGCCCACGGAGGCGACGAGATGGACGGAAGAGACGAACAAGAACTGAGATGCACTACGTTGCTATGAGCTTCCTGTAATTCTTACAACTCCTAGCGCATTCGCAAGGCGCGCGCACGGTTGGTACACGTGCCGTGGGCGCAGCGCGCAGAGTTCCGAGAGGGCTCGCGACGTTATCAATGGGCCTTAAGCAAGAACACAGGGGGCGAACACGCTGATGGCCTTAGTGAGTGTACCGCATGTCTGCCCTGTCTCCGCGTTGGCTTGTAGCTCGATCGGCAAGACAACAGGCTCTCGCTCCGTTTCCTTATTCGTCCTATGTTGTATTCCTGGTGGTGCAAGTAGCTTTATTTTATTTGTTTTGCGGGATTTTCTGTTAGCACGAATGTTCAGGACAGAAACCTTCGGCAGTAGAGGTAAAAGGCTTCGCGTTATAATATGAATCCTGGATGACTCTACGATTACATTTTTGTAGTGACTCCAGGGCGTATTGAAAACGATTGCTGGGGGTTTTAAATTAGTTAGGAATATCCGTCTTTCATTCTGACAACACTTTCTTAAGATAACAATTTTGCATTCTCACGTTTGCTGCACACAGCCGTTGCAAAATCTTAGCAATGTACTTCTAATGAAAAGCCGGTAAAGGCATTTGGGTAAGAGAAACGTAACCGGCAGTGGCAGAGGACGTACCCATTTTGGAAAAAATTGAACCAGCTTTCAATTTCCCCGCGCCCTCCAACAACAAGGCTGTTTGACGTGTTTTCGTTTTATTTATTTATATTGTATATATTTATTTATTTTGCCCTCAAGGCGCGGACCATTACAGTGGGGAGTGGGTGTTCATGTCGACGGATCAATTCAACAAAGAAATAAAGCAAAGTGCAGCGGCAGCAACAACTAAATATGTTCTCTTAACACCCCTTACAATGTTAGTAATGCAGAGCGGAAGCGTTCGTTATTTTGGGCACCAGCAATTGGTCCAGGAAGGTGGTTCAATTCGTTCAATGTACGAGGAATGAATGACTGAGCAGATGTGTTATTTAGGCATGTCCTAATGCCTACTTTTTGAGTGTGGTCAGTGCGAGACGAGCCATACGAAGGTGGGGAAATGATAGCTGTGTGTAAAAAGAAGTTGTGATGAGAAATGTTATGAAACAAGCAAAGTCTACTGTATTTGCGACGAGTAGCCAGATGAGGTAACTGGACGGATTGTGAAGAATGAAACGAGGGATGTTGCTCTGGAGTAGTTCTAATGATATAATGAGTTTCAGAGCTGGGGTTCCAAATAAAAGCTACGTATTTGTTTGACCTAACTAAACTATTGTATAACAGTGCTTTTCATGACACCGGTGCAGAACAAAAATTGCGGCGTAAGTAGCTTAATATGCAATTAGCGCTGCATTTAAATTTCCAACATGCAAAGACAATGCTAGATTGTGAGAAATATGAACACCTAAGCACCGGTTTGATGCTACGGTTTCTAGCGGCGTGTTATTCAGGTAGTAAGCAAGGGAAGAATGCGTTGACCGTTAAATATGCAAAACTTTGCTTAGTAGTGTTAAGTTCTATTTGGTACTTTAAGCACGAATCTGATAAGCCAGCGATATAATTTACAATAGGTTTGTATTGTTGAAATCCTTTATCTCGCAAAAAATAACATACCTTCAGCAAATAGGTAAATGTTAAATAAAGCATGGTGTGGCAAACCATTATATATATAGGAACAAGAAAAGGACCGACAACAGAACGTTGGGGTACATCTGATAAAACGGAACTAAGTGAAGATTCATGGTCATTGCAGATTACAAACTGTGAACGGTTTAGAAGAAACTGCTCCAACAAGGCGAAAAGATTGCAATCGAGGTTTAGTTTGCTAAGCTTGAAAAGTAGTAGTTTGTGGTTTACCTTATCTCAAGCTTCTGCGAAGTCTAGAACAATACACTTGGCACACGAAGACGAACGTAAATGACATGAAGTTGAAGGTTGAATAACAGCACCTGTGTCTCACAGGAATGTTTTTTGCGAAAACCGTGTTGTACGCACGAAAAAAATGAATCAAGAAACCTTACAAGATGAGAAACAAAACATAGTCTAGAATTTCACATGGGACACTTGTCAAAGGGGTGGGGCGACTATTGTAAAGAAACTCTTCACTTCCACATTTCTGCAGAGCGACCATCTTCCATACCTTCCCGTCAGACGTTAATTAGAGAGTATCTAGTGATGTTGATAAAGTTTAGACAGTAATATTGATGAGTACATAGCAGTGCTTTTCAAAAACTTCGTGGTGATTAGATCGCTTCCGAGACAACATGACGGTTTTAATGATTCAAATATTTTAACAATGCCGGCTAAATACCTCACAATAGGATTCATTGGTAAATAGTTGTAGGATGCTTTGCTGGGCAATGAAAAATCAAGAACCAAAAGGCACAACAATTTGGCGGTTTAAAACAGCGTTTACACAAGAGGACACTCTGCATCAGCTTGAGAATCACCATTACAATGAACTAGGCGAATTGAGGTATCTTTGTTAGGTCTGACGACACGCCAAAATTTCTTTGTGTCACATACAAGCATTGGAGTTAACCTGTGCTGAAGGAAAATAAATTTCGTGGTTTTTTAGTGTAATTACGTAGCGAATGTTAGCAAGTTTATATTAGGTAAATCGGTTTCCGGACGGAAACTGCTTCATAGCCCGGTAGAATCGTTTTTTGTGGTTAGTCTTTTAAGGTTAATATTAAACAATGGCCCATTAGGGTTTGAAGGCAACTTGCGTAGAGGGATATACTTGTTTATCAGTTCACCAATTTGGTATTTGAACAAGTTCTGCGATTATCGACTTGATTCAAGGCAAGGCTAAGAAGTCTGGACAGTTCGTTAATAATGGCGTCAAAGTTAGCATTATTGTAATCACAAATCAGCTTAGTGGAATTTGCCGATTTTGATGCTGTAATTATAATATAAAAAAGTAGCAAATGCTCGCTGATGCCAGGTAGTTAAGAAACCTTTGAAACAAGCTCCGGATAAGAGAGAGAGAGAGAGGAATTTTATTGAAATGAAAAAACACAGAAAGGTCGGCGTGACGGTAGTATATCTGGCCAGTTATTCTGTGTGTGGGAAGGGAAAGAGGAGGAAAGAGTGTGGATAGAGGACGAGAGAGATGAAGATGGCGGAGAAATTATTAAAGGGCTATGTATAGAAGATGCCTATACTGATACGGTGTATGTGTTAAAGTTAAGCCGGACGGGCCTCAGTAGTTAAGAAAAAGTCAAGAGTATTGGCACTATCATTAGTATTCCCTAGTTCCGCTACCATCTGAGACAAAGAAAAAGTGAAGACAGATCAAGAAATCCCTTGCCATCACAAGAAAAAGCCAGATATAAAGGAGGGTCATAAGACCAGCGTATGCTAGGGAAATTTAACTCGCCTGATAGCAAAGTACGCGCCAGAGGGTGTCGCGTCAAAACAAGGTGAAGTGCATCATACAGCTCGGATACAAAGCTAGAGGAATAAGAGAGCTGGAGGTAACAAACAACAAATACAAATTTGCGGTGGCCAATCTCCACGAATGAGCGCCGAGCTTCTAGTTCACTCTGAAAATGAATAGCAGTAGATGGTATTCACCTCTTAATGGCAATCAGGACACCACCCCGTTTGCGTTGAGTTCGATCACCCCAGTAAATTTTGAAGCAAAATCGTTATCGAAAACTTCGTTGTTGTAAGTCAGAATGTAACCAGGTTTCGGAGAGAGCAACTACATCAGCACTACTGGTGTCGATGGAAGAATTGAGTACTTCACGCTTGCTAATACCACTTGTGGTGTTGGCTAGCAAAAAACGTTCATTCGACGTTGATAGCAATGGTCGCGCTACCCATCGCCACTGCCACTACTGCTACCCCTCGCCGATTCCTATGTTTTCTCGATTTAATGTGACGCCGAGCCGAGATGCGTTGAAACGCTGCGCCTTATTTCATTGATATTATCGCTCACAGTCATGCATGTAACACCTGTCATCAATATCTCGTTTATCGTACTTCAGTTAATAGCGAGGGGACTATGTCCAGCTTTTTGAAAATTCTGACAGCTTTTTTTGCAAGTCTTGTTGCAGGCGAAAAATCTTCAGACACAGAGACATTGTTTTCCTTTAGTTTAGAAGGCAGTGGTAGTATTTCTTCTTTTATTTTAAAGTTGTTAATCTTCATGATGACAGGCCGGCAATTACCTTTAAATCATGCGCCGAGGCGATGCGGATGTTCTACTGCATCACGAGAAAAATCACCTTTAAGTGCAGACGATACGTCTTTGCTAAGATTTGATCCAAAATTTCCGTTTGCCCGGGATGCCGTAGAAAATAACTCTATTGCGCCTAGACCTCGGTTCGAATTCATCTAAGCGGTTACTCAAGACAAGCTGCTGGGATGACACGCGTTCTGAGGTTTCCTTTACTGCAACAATGTCGCGTCCAAGCTCATCTAAGGCGCCACACTTGAGTTCATGTGATTCTAGCCCGCGGAACACATCGGACAGCTGTTCATCTAGTGCACGTGGATTCTTTATATTTCGTCTTCGCCGTTATTCAGTTCGAACGTTTTTATTTATATATTTAAGCATATAGTAGCTGAGACGAAGCGAGCACAAAGTTGCAAATGAAACGCTACGATCGGATAGATCACCTTTAGCTGAGTTGCTCGATCGTAGTTTCATTTTGTTAGTAGGGCCTTTGTTCGTTTCCACCACATCACCTGCCTGTAATAACACCATGGCTACATCGATACAGTCGCACAGTGATGCACAAATAACCCGTGGGCAATGGAGCAGTATCAAAAGTCGATTTTCAGATCGCCTTGCATAGAGGCAAAAGTTGTTACACACCTGCTAGGCGAAAAGACGATGAGTGCTGAACATTGTGCCAAAAAAAGCTGCTCCCATGCCCACTGAAGCTCTGGGCGACGCGGGGTTCGCATAAATCCTTGGGTCTGTGCTCTGAAGATGGTGATACGGTCGACTTCCGTAGGGCGAGGGGCAGCTTGGCGATGGCTATCTCTTTGATGACAGGGTTGACCGTATCGCTGAACACATGCATATCCTCGACACGAGCAGACACGGCAAAGCGTGGCTGACCGAGGAACGATGACGGAACGGAGCAGAAGATTGCAAGCGCCAGGATAACCTGCGGGGCGAAAAGACGATAGGTGCTGAACATTCTGCCACAATGGCTGCTCCCATGCCCACTAAAGGACGGTGCGGTGCGCGGGCGGCATAAATCCTTCGGTCTGTGCTCTGTCCATGTTGATGCGGCCGACTTCCGTAGGGCGAGGAGTAGCTCGGTGATGGCCATCACTTGAATGACAGCGTTGGCCGTATCGCTGAACGCATGCAGATCCTCGACACGAGCAGATACGGCAAAGCGTGGCTGACCGAGGAACTATGCCAGCGCCAGGATAACGTGCGGGTCGAAAAGATGATGGTTAATGAAGATTCTGGCACAATGGCTGCTCCCTGACCCACTTTATGCTTCCATTACCGGAAATTTATTCAAAACGAAGTCCTTGTCCCCTTAGGCGTCAACTACCTACTATCTCACTAAAAATGGGTGTCTGGCTGTGGTGTACGAAGAGCTGAAATTGCAGAAGTACCAAAAGTTATCATACTTTTGCAGCGGTCAGCGACCATCACTTACTCTCCTGCCTGATGAGTCTGAAGCACCAGTGTGCATAATTACTACGGTGAATGCTTCTACTTTAAGGATTCGACATCACCCTCGTGTATGAGTACGAGGAAGACCATTCAGACGCCGCCTGCCTCCTACTAGAATCGGCTATCCTAGTGCAGGCAAATCACCAAGGCGATGGAGCGCAGTCTGTAGTACAGTGGATTCATCGACTGTCGAAGGGGTAACAAGCTGACCCGGTGCGTGTTCTACTGACTGGCTTCCTGAAAAGTCGTGCTGCCCTCATTCTCAGGTTATGTTTAAGAGGAATTTTATGTTTTGTTGGTTTGATGGTGTTGCCAGAAGGCAAACTTTTCTGCACAATGCAGTACCTGTCTGCTTACATTGCCGCATAAACCCCAAACGAAACTTTCTGGCCTTGACGTGACGATCCGTTTGCGGGTCGCCTCAATAAATTTCAACACTGAGTATAACAAAAAAGGCACACTAGTGTCCCAAGCTTTGTAAGGCCGTGCGAACAAATTGTAACCTGGCGGCACTGCTACGAAGCGTGTAGCGATGAAGGGATGTACTTACTAAATGCGAGCCACTATTTACATGGACCCATAACTGACCCCAGGATGACTGCGCCCCTTCATATGCACTGAAATTACTATTTCTTCGAGAATTCCACTCCAACTTCAAATTATATTGCTTCGGCCCTGGTGGCTCCTGTAAATAAATAAACGAGAATAAAGATTTTTTTATAATTTAAGTTTGGACACGGAAGGACACCACCACGGTAGTGCCATTCTCAGAAATGGTCAAGTCACATTAGGCAATGAGATTAGTCACATTAGGCAGTATCACATTAGGCAATCACCTGGTTTCTTCCTAAAACTATGTGACTACATTGCGATTACTTCCAGAAAGATGCCACTTTTAGGATTTACAGGCGCCATTCCCTCGCTCGTTCATTCATTAAACATCCGGTTACAGGAACGGCCTCCCTGTAGCAATAGCGACTATGAAACATTGATGCTTTCCGTACAGATCTTTGCAATGAAAACAAGTTCAGTAGCCATAAACGAATACTGAAGTTGCCGGTTGTGTTCTCCGATTGATCCGTTGTGTAAAAGCATGTTTGCTTTCTCCTTGTTGTCACTGCCTTTTTGTATAGAGATTTTGTTTGTCGAGTATGTTTTATGCTCTGTTCTTGCCATTCTTCATCGTGTGTATGACTCCTTCATATGTACTGAAATTACTACTTCTTCGAGAATTACACTCCAACTTCAAATTATATTGCTTTGGCCCTGGTGGCTCCTGTAAATAAATAAACGGGAATAAAGAATTTTTTATAACTTAATTTTGGACACGGAAGGACACCACCACGGTAGTGTAGAGAGTAGAGTGGTGATACATTGGTAATTCTAACAATTTTAAAAATCCCTTACAAGAAATGAATATCTTTTGTTCCAGTGCACTATTGGCAAAGAAAATGCATGTCCTGCAGGTTGCAGGTGTTCGATCAAGACTGGCTCAACGAAATATGGGCATTGTGTCTTAAAAGCGGAAAATGCTCCTCCTGAATATCGCGACGACAGATATCGCTCCTATCTTCCTCAACAGACGTGGAGTCCTACATGCTCCTAATAAACGCAACAAGACAATCATTCCGAATTTGTGTTATTTAGAGGATTTTCTGCACAGTATAGAATGCATACCCAAAGTAAACTTTTATCCTGAAATAAAATAAACTCTTTGTGTATAATCTAAAAATATGTCAATAATGCTGCTTGTTTTGGAGGCAAGGATTATCAAAAATAGTTAAAGAGGTAGTCTGAGACCAATGAAAGCGAATAATGTATATATATATATATATATATATATATATATATATATATATATATATATATATATATATATATATTGGCACAAGACATATATATATATATATATATATATATATATAGAGAGAGAGAGAGAGAGAGAACCAGGGGGCTTTCAAGATGGTCAGCAGATAGAAATAATACTCTGGAGAAGGTCGCTGCCTCAGACCTCTGCCAACGTTTCGACCGGAGGACTTGTCGTTTTCAAGGCTTCCGGTTTCATCTCTGGCACACTGTTTTATAGATCCAGATTGAGTTGGAGAGAGAGGGGGGAGGTTGTTACTAGCGGGGTAGGAAGAAGGACAGCAGCGTGCGTCAAAGGTATGTTGAAAGGAGTGAAATAGTTAGAGAGAAACGGAGGTGTGGTTATTGCGTAGGACACTGCAAGAAAGAGGGAAGACTACGAGAGGGTGGGGGGAAACACGGGGAATGGTTTGAGCTGGGCTGCGGTGGTGCCTGGTGATCTCAAAGGATGCTTCCGGGAATTTTGGGGCCGAGAGGGTCATCTTGGCGGGGCACAGTGTTTGTCACTGTGACAAACAACTTAGTGTTTTAAATGACCAAATTGAAATCATTCCACTCACTGAGGAAGAGATTGAGAGAGAAATTGATCTTGATGCCTTTAGAGACCGTAAGGAACACGAGCTGTGCAAGAAACAGACTTAAATTTGACCATGACCAGCTCCTTTTGCCTGACACACATTGCACCATTGAACTTCCTGTCCTCGTTAAGCCTGAAGATGTGGCACCAAATCACCTTACGTCCCCCGCAGACACGTCAGAATCTGCTACGTTGTAATTTTTTCCTCCCGCTAAAAATGAAAATGTACCATCAAGCCCCCACAGTAAGAAGTACAGCGACATGACACCTGTTCCCGAACAGAATGTTGTATCCGCCTCCCCCGTCACGTGTAACAGCAACGTTGTAGATATTTCAGAATTATCGAGAACCGAAAAAATTATCCTAGAACGAGGCCACACTTTCTGCCCTACCAACAACCAAGTGAATGAATACGAGTTACACAAGGATCTCACCGAATGTTCCCGCAGAATGAGACTGAATAACTCTTTTCCGATACGCAGGACAATAGTGAAATCTATGACCACGCACTCCTTGCACCAAGCACTTGGACGCCAGGTGCCGACGAATCTCCAGAAATTGATTTGTATATAAAATTAGTATCAAAAGAAATATTAATGACAACGAAGAAATCAAATAAACGCAAAAACTTGACCCCCTGAGAACAAGTAACTCTTAATAACCTAGCAGCCAGAACGGACATAGTCATTAAACCTGCAGACAAAGAAGGTAGCGTTTTCATCTTACCAATGGAAAATATGAAGATGAGGCCTATAGGCAGCTTAACAACCAGGACCACTACCAGCCTTTAGAACATGATGCCGGCAACGAATACAGTCAAACGATCCTTCGTACTCTCACAGATCCGCTGGCCAGAGAAATAATCACCACAACAGAAGTAAACTTCATGAGACCGACAAACAAGCAAGCAGGACGTTTCTACCTCCTACCGAAATTTCATAAAGTCCCCACAGACGCATTTTTCTCAGCTGAAATTCCGGGCAGTCCTATAGTTTCTAACAACAACACCCCTACGGAAGCAATGTCTGTGTTTCTGAATCACAATTTTGCAGACATTCCGACTTCTCTTCCTTCATTTGTTAAGGACACCCCAAACCTCCTCCGCATAATGGAAGCGATAAAGAATGGTGGGCAAACAGCCAACGAAGCCCCTCTTGTCACGCTCGACGTCTCCGCTCTCTATACGAACATTCCCATCAACGAAGGAATAGCAGCTACTTCAAAATCATTAGCAGAAAACCGGCACCAACATGCGTTTGAAGTTTACAATACTTTACTAAAATTAGTTCTAACTCTCAACTATTTCGAGTTCGACTCATATTACTACTTGCAAGTTTTTGGAACCAGGGTGGGCCCTCCTTTCGCACCCACCTACGCCATTTTTATGTAACAACTTGAAGCTTCCCACTTAGAGTCCTTCGCCCTCAAAACGAGGGTTTACCTTCGATACATAGATGACATCTTCATAATTTGGGAGCATGGCACACAGTCTTAGAAAGTTTCATTTCGCTTCCTAATTCTTCGCATATCTACGATTAAGTTCTCATGCAAGTACTTCGATAAACAAGTGAACTTCCTAGACACCACTGTTGTTCTTGACAATGGTTAACTGAAACCCACGCTGTATAGGAAACCAACGGACAGGCAACAGTACCTAGAGTACACTAGTCATCACACAAGACACTGTAAACAATTTATCTTTGTAGGACAGGCGACGAGACTAAGAAGAGTATGCAGTGATAACACAGACTATATAAAACACTGTACTGAACTAAAGTCCACCCTGGCAAGCCGGAATCACCCGGTCAGCTCGCTGGATATGGCTTACGAAAGAGCATAAAAGATAGAATAGGACGAAGTGCTCAAGACACAACGTCGAATCGAAAGCGCCCAACCACCAGCCTTAATAACCAAATTCTCAAACGCGCTCCCCAACATAAACAACATCCTGCGGAAATACTACCCCATTCTAGCCAGTAATGACTGACTTAAAAAGACGTTCCCGGAAGCCCCAGAAGTTACCTATAATAGAGATAAGACAATAAAAGACATTTTAGCGCATGCCAAAATTGGCGCTCCTCAGGAACCAGTCATCAGCCCTTGCGTCCGCCCTAGATTCAAGACGTGCAAACATCGGTAGACGGATTGCATTGTCAATAGCACTGCCGGCCAATACGTTCAAAAGATTATTTCAAGCCTCACGTGCAATTCTTCTAACATTGTGTATACGCTAGAATGCTCATTCTGTCAAAAGCAGTTCATTCGACAAACGAGTCCACCTATGAAGTTACGCCTAAATTGATATCAGGGCGACACTCAGAATAGTGCCTCCATAGCAGTCGGGCAACACTTCAACCAGCCGAACCACAATTTTGATGATCTCAAGCTCTATATTTTGCAGTCAAACTTTGTGTCCCCAAAGTACCTAAACTACAGAAAATCGTACTTAATCCATAAACTCAACTGCCTGGAGCCGGCTGGAATCAATGCTTCGAAAGACAGGTTAGAAACCTTGCGATATCTGAATCGGACAGAAAAATAATCTTCTTACAAAAAGTGGGCATCTCCATTAGCAACAACCCGGTCTGCCAATCCCCAAAGCTGTTACTTGAATACAATTTCCGTGCTTTCTTTATTCTGTCTCTTTTTTTCCCTCCTGTCTTGCTCCTAGCCGATTTTGACATACCACGTGAACTCTCCTCGCTCGACCTTCGGCATTTCGTCTTACTACCTGCTTTACACACACACCCAAAAAGAAAATAAATAAATAAAGAAAGCAGCAGAGAAGCCCTTCGATCTACCGCAAAGCTCCCAATGGATTGTACCCCCGCATACCCCTTCTATTCTTCTGCGAACACTGAACTCCCCAGTCGGAATTCTTCGAACTATACGGGCTGTTGTTGTTTACGAGCTTTCTCCTTTACACACAGTACAGTAACCTTGCAATTGCACCCCCAAGATGCACCTCTCGGCCCCAAAATTCCCGGAAGCATCCTTTGAGGTCACACGGCACCACCGCAGCCTAGCTTAAACCATTCCCCCACTGTTTCCCCCGACCCTCTCGTAGTCTTCCCTCTTTCTGTCTTTCGATGTCCCGTCGCAATAACCAACCCTCCCTTTCTGTCTCCCTATTTCGCTCTTTTCAACCGACCGTTGTCCCACTTTGCTGTCCACCTTCATGCCCCGCTCGTAACAACCTCCCCCCTCTCTCCAACTCAATCTGGATCTATAAAACAGTGTGCCAGAGGTGAACCCTGATGCCTTGAAAAAGACAAGTCCTCTTTTTGAAACGTTGGCAGAGGTGTGTAGCCGCTACCTTCTCCAATGTAATATTTCTCTCTCTCTCTCTCTCTCTCTCTCTATATATATATATATATATATATATATATATATATATATATTTTATATATATATATATATATATATATATATATATATATATATATATATATATATATATATATATATATATATATATATATATAGCGAATGAGAAAATGGCAAATGTGGGGCGTGAAATAAGAAGACAGAACATTAGGGTTGGCAGTGAGGGAAACCTCGGAAAGCAAAAGGGAGGATGTGGTGGGTCATAGAAACAGATGAAGAAAGAAAGTGGTGAAAAAATGCCCGACGGGTGGGATCCAAACCCACCACCTCCTCAGTTCCGGGGTCTTCTTGACTGCCAACCCTTATTTACTGTCTTATTTCTCCGAGCCCCTCATTTCCCATTTTCTCTTTTGCTACATGCTTAGCGAGGGCCTCCGTTCTGGCAGTCTCGGTGCCAAAGGGAGCTTAAGAGGGTTCAACGCTGGTCGACCACTCTCGACATGTCGTAGATACTCGAGTCACGGCCCGGGGGTTAAAAAGAAGGTCCCCTTCACCCCGAGTAGTCCGAGTGGCGCTGGCTACCACCCCCAAGGGCCGGAAAATAAAAATATCTTGACATATATACCTGAGAAAGTGGTGGGGAAACAGCCCCGCCGGTAGCGTAGTGATTATCGCGCCAGACTGGTGTTCTGGAGGTCGTGGGTTCGAATCCCACTCGGCGGGCGTTTTTTTCACCACTTTGTTTTTACTAAAAATATTCTTCATCTGTTTCTATGACCCTCCACAACCTCTCCTTTGCATTCCGATGCTTTCTTAACTGCCAATCCTTATATATATATATATATATATATATATATATATATATATTTATAATATCAGCAGTATGGGAAAGCACTGGTTGTCTTTCAAGCACCGATACCGCCTGGATGCTTTCGCTCCTTTGCACATAGGATCACCATGAAGCAATGCTACACACCGGACTTTTTGAATCATAATCTTTGCCTTGCAGATTCCTTTCTTCAGCGCTGTCTTCGGAATAAGTCGCGTCTACCCCAGTCTACTTCACGTTGCCCCCCCCCCCCCCCCCACGGCGTACCTTGACTAATCCTGGTGACGGTTTTGGCGACACCGCCGCGGACCCCGATCCCCCATACTCACGCTGTATCCTACCGGGGCTAGGAGTTTTAAGGTGAAGGGTACAAACCACAAACGGTGGCTGTCGGAGCCATGGGCAAGCTCCGGCGGATGGGCTCCCTGTCTGCTTACGAGGCAGAAAGCTCTGGGACCTCTCTCGGCATCAGGGTGAACCGAGCGAAGGATGTACCCCCGTTAATGGCTTTTGTTCTATGCTGCATGGTTCTTTCGAAATTTTATAAATCCACTAATCGGCCCCCCAAATGGGGCCGCACCGAAGCAAACTTTCCCCCATTGCCTGCCCTATCGTTCCAAATACTTGACAACTTCCAACCGGTTCTTTATCGTTGCGTCCAAAGACAATACAGAGCCAGAGACATCTAAATTCGTTTGTCCTAATGGCGAAGTGCATTGAACGTGTAGTAGGAAAACATTACAACGCCAAAAAACTGACCTGAGATGAAATTTTTGTAGAAGTAAACAACGTGGCACAATCAAAACAATTCCTTGAACAAACCCTCATTGGCAACCTGAAACTGAAAGTCGCTCCCCACCGAACGGTAAATACATCACAAGGTGTCATATTCTAATCTGATCTTTGCATCAAAACTGACTCTAGTATCCTCGAGGGCCTGTGTCCAGGGCGTCATTGCCGTAAAGAGGATCACTATTCGTAGAGAAAATCAGGAAATCAAAACCAAACTTGTAGTACTTACCTTTGACCGCAGTACCTTTCCTGAATTTGTGATTGCAGGCTTTCTTCGATGTACCGTCCGACCATATGCACCCAACACACATCGGAGCTTTAAGTGCCGACGTTATAGGGCACAGTACTAAGAACGCCTGGGGGCGTTTAACGTGTGCAAAGATACTAGAGCACGACCACCCCACAGAGAATTGCAACAGCACTTTGATTAAATGTTCGAACTGTAGTGGCCCGCACCTAGCGTACTCAAGGACGTGTGAAACATTCAAACGTTAGAAGAAATTATACAATCCTAAAGTCAACGAGAACATCTCTTACCGAGAAGCACGTAAAAGGCTTAGCGCCTTTGCTTCTGTGAAGTATGCCAACGCAGCTCCCTGGTGGGTGGAGCGGCGTCTTGTCACTGTGGCCACACAGCACTGCAAACCAGACTTGGTGCCGCCCCAGCCCCCCACCGTGCTGCCTAAGGCAGCCCAACCAGCCGACACAACACCTGTGGCACCCGCAAGTGTTGCGTCGGCACGGACGCAAGGAGTGACGGCTCTGCCGTTGGTCCCCTTTTTCCGGCTACCAGACCTCAGGTGGCCATGGATGTAGATGTGGCGGGTCCCTCGATCGCCACTGCGCCCAACATGCAACAAACGGTAGTGGGAGCAATTACTTCCCCCACTTCGAACATATTCTGTGTCGGAGGCCGCAAGGACTCCATCTCCTCACTGTCAGAGCGCTCAGACGAGGACATGGATATGACACCGTCTCGGCCAGCGCCAAAGGCGGCGAAAGAACAGCGCTCTAAGGCGGGACGGGGGATAAAGTCAGCAGCTTCCCGTGTCACAGGCCCAAATCCTCACAAATAGTTACGCAGTGGAACTGAAGGGGATTAGTTAAAAACCTATATGATATATATAAAATCCTACACAAAACTCAACAAGGACTTCACCTGTGCGTTGTTGGTTTGGCATTGTAGGTTTTCGCAATTTCTCCGTCCGGTTAAGAACCGTCGCACAACCGTCCTGTGTTTACAAGAGAGTCATTGGAACTCTAAGCATACCAACGTCCTAAACCAATACTGAGTATTTAGAAGAGACCGAGATAGTTTCACGTACTTGTCTGGTGGCGTGGCAATAGTTGTGCAAAAATCTGTCCCTTGTCAATCTATTCATTTGCACACCGGCCTAGAAGCAGTTGCTGTTTGGGCAATTATCTTCAACAAGTTACCAACAATTTGCTTCATGCTACAGACCATGCCACATTTCTCGGTGTTGAACTCGACAGGCATTTGAAATTCACCAGTCACATATCTTTATTAACCTGTAAAACGGCCTATGGCCTGAGAGTACTAATTAGGTCGGTTCTCTTTTAATGAACGTGTATTAGTCTCACTTTACTATGCATTCCTTCACAGCCATATCTCACATTGCATTTCTTCTTGGGGCAACACATATCAAACTCACTTTGCACCTCTACAGCACACAAAAAACCAAGCTTTAAGAACAATCACTTACAGCCATTTTTCGTGTGATACGTGAACATTACTCCGCAGTTATAATATTCTGCCAAATCGAGATTCAAATAAATATTCTCTTCGCATCCTAAGTTATAAATTTTGTGAAGGAAACTTACCCCTCTTGTTATTATCTAAAGATAAAAACCCGCATTTTGATGGCACTCGATTCTCACGCCACAACAATTATCTCTTACCGAAATGTAGGACTAACTACGGCAAACTAACTGCGAATGAAAAAACAGCGCTGAAAAGACAGGACAAGAAAGGACACAGGACCACGGCGCTGACTAACAACCAAATGTGTTTTATTTCTTCAGTCAGCATATATACCTCACCACTATCACAAAGCAATGACAAACAAATTGATTGGAATACTCAGCCTGCACAGAGGCTAAGAGGCGATCAATCAGACAGGAATTTTATCTCTTTTGGAAGGAGGGAAATGGAGGGGATGCTAACACATGCCTCGCCACTGTTGTGTATGTGATAGGCTTCTGAAATGAGACGCGCGCATTCGTCATGGTATTTTGACAAGAAAGTGGTATCTTCAAAAATTCGGTGGCACTTGCATTTCTTACAATTCTTACAATGAATGGCTAACTGACTGTCAGCAGCTTGTTTTTTAAGCTTATTCGAATGAAGTCGCCGAAGTGCGAACTTTTCGCCGACTTCATTCTGGAATTCAATGCCCCAAACCATCAAATCATCTCCTTCAATTCATTCTTTTTAGAGGCTGCTTCGCCGGATCTATTTTGCTTAACGATTGTTATTATTTACTCGTATATGTGGTATGTAGATGAATATCCCCCTTTAATTAACTTTTTGTATAATACTTCTCATTTTTAGTAACAATATTTGGCTTGATTGTGTAATCACGTTCTTCGTGTTTTTTAGGATTGTTATTGCTGTTAACCGCAATAGGTGTACTTTTCGTTCGTACTTGTTGGTAGGAGGTTCCTCCCCAATTTATGACCATGGGACCTCCTAGAGGTATTTATGCGCTGTACCATTTTAACTGAAACAATAAACAATAAACAACAATAAACTGTACATTGCCCCTGATTATCGTTTATCCAGTTCCGAATTTGAGTCCCTTATAGATCAGCTGCCGGAATCGTTTTTACTAGTTGGTGACCTTAATGCGCCGAGCCAACTATGGGGATCGGAACGCACAGATTCTCGGGGCCGGTTGATAGAAAACTTTCTCTTGTCATCCGGTACTTGTCTCTTTACAAAAAGCAGCGGACATACTACAATATAGCACACTACACATATTCACACATTGATCTGGCTATAGGTTCCCCTTCTTTTTCCGCCCATTGAATGGGAAGTGGAAACGAATTTATACAGAAGCGACCACTTCACAGTCACCCTCAGATATTTATAAAAACGCCCCTAAAATTACACTTCACATGAAAAGCTTAAAGAAGCTGTTGCCGACTGGCCAACGTTTAAAGAGAAGTCGAAACTTACAAATCAATAACACTCTTAGGTATTGATGAAGCGTGCTTCTTTATCACAGCACATATACTTGATGCTGCTAGCGTTTCTATTCTCCAGACCTCCAGTACCACACCTAATCTTCAGAGGCCCTCGTAGAATGACGATTGCAAGAAGGCCAGAAATCCTCAGAATAAGGCTTGGGTGGTCTTCCGCAGGTATCCTACTACAGAAAACCTAATTTCCTTGACACCGCTTGGCGGTATGCCATCCTGCATGACCTGAAATCTGTCGGAATTTGTGGAAACATGTTAAACACACTGGAACGCTACTTATCAGATAGAACACTCAGGGTACGAGTTGGTGCAGCATTCTCCATGACGTACACCCAAGAAAATGGCATTTCCCAGAGTGGAGTGTTTAGCAGCACACTTTTCGTTGCAAAAATGAATACGTTAGGGACAGCACTGCCTCCCACCATTTTTTATTCAATCTACGTAGACGCCGTTCGCATACGTTTCAGGTCATGCAATTCTTCTATATGTGAACGGCAGATTCAAGTTTCTGTGAACAGACTACTCAAGTGGGCAGACAAAAATGGTGTTAACCTAAATCCGCAGAAAAGCACTTGTGTTCTGTTTTCCAGTAAACGTGGGATCATCGGCAACCGACAATACAACCTAAGGGAATTGACATACACGTAAAAAGAGAACACAAGTTTCTTGGAGTAGCTTCAGATAAGCTTACATTCATCCCACATATGAAACAACTTAAGATGAAATGCATGAAGACTATGAACATCTTAAAAGTCCTTTCCCGCCAGTTATATGATGGAGATACAACATGCCGTTTAGGTGTTTTTACAGTCTTGTGAGGTCACGTATGAACTACGGAAGTGTAGTGTATGGGTCTTCCTCAAAAACAGCTCTAAAATGTTGTACGCAGTGCGGCACTTGGGGCAATACCTGGCATCCGGGGCTTTCCGGACGAGTCCTATTGAAAGACTCTATGTCGAGACTGATCAGTGGTGCTTAGAGCACCACTTTACACTTCGTACGTTTTCTACTGAGTAAAGGCCACATCCATAAAAGGTGATCCGCTAAATGCTATTCTTCAAAACACGTTCTCCGAAAGGCTGTTTTTGAGCCCTCCGTCGCTTTCTCTCCCTTTCTCTATCCGAGTGAAACTGGAGGCAGTGGAACTTGGGGTTATTTTATATAAATCTTACAAAACTGACTTCGCCGAGTTCATGAGGCCGTGGCATCTGCGCCCCGTTGCCTGTGACGTGTCGTTCAAGGAAATTTACAAATAACATTCACCCACAGAACTCATCCGACAACACTTCCTGTACTTGCAAAACAAATTTCCATACACTGCTTTTTACACAGATGCCTCCGAAACTGCCACTGCTGTGGCATGTGCTGCACACGGTTCCAACTTTGCCAGCACAAGGACACTAATTAGAAACACAAGTATATTTACGGCTGAGGCACATGCTATAATAATTACTCTAGAACACATAATACTAACAAAGACCCACCAATCCATTATATACACAGACTCATTGAGTGTTGTGACAGCATTGCATTATGGGAACCAAGTAGGAACATTGTCCTTAACAGGTTAGTTAAAGAGATAATGCCAGCCTACGCTTTAAAACAGGTCATATTCGTGTGTTGGGTGCCTGGACACAGTGGCATTACTGGTAATGAACTCGCAGACCAAAGCGCAGGTGTGGCAGCACTTAGCTGTGGCGTCGACATTCACAAGCTTCCCTATCTTGACTGGAAACCATTCATTCGAAAAGCAATCCGACAACGCTGGCAGCAACACTGGGACACTCAGACAGATAAGAAACTCCACACTATAAGACCCCCATTAGGCACCTACTAGACAAAAAACACAACAGAACAATGGAAGTACACATGTGCAGATTACGAATAGGCCATACACATGCTACTCACTCGCACCTTCTTCAGAGAAAACCACCGCCCCAATGCGACAGGTGCGGAAATCGCCTATCAGTCACACATGTCTTAGTTGAGTGTGGGAACATCCACAAAGCAAGGAAAAAGCACTTCCTCCCCGGAAGTGGGACTCTACACTCACACGATTCCACTTAATCCCTCAATGTGTTTAACTGATCAACACTTAATTCAAAGTAAACGCCATTTTGCTTACCAGGGAGACATTGGCTTTTTAAACCGCGTATCATCCTATGTGTAACCTCAGGGCCGCTCAGTGTGGGAGGTGAAGCAATGAGTGTCTATTTATTCTTTACATTCTTACCCTGCAATCCACATTTTCCTATTTGTATTGTTTTAAATGAGGGGCTATATACACCCCCACACTAACTTCTTTTTATGTCGTCACATTTTCAGCACCATTTTACTAAAACATCATTCAAAATGATCAACCACTGCGTTAGCGCTCTTTGGCCACCGTTGCCCTTGCGCCATAAAACAAACAGATACAGATATTTTACGTTGCAGACTGCAGTGGGGAGTGGCCTTCACAAAAGCCTTATTGAAATGGCCAGCAGTGCGCACTGTTGTACCCCCGGGGCGGAAGAGACTATAAAGCATGTGCTGTGTCACTGCCCCGAATACTCCTCGGAGACCAGCGTTCGTTCACCGTGCTCAACCGATTGGACAGTCGACCACTTACAGTAGACACAATCCTAGGTCACTGACGTCCAATTGATATCTCAGAAGGCGACAAAAACCCCTCTACGTTTGCTGAGCGAAACAAATTTGCTTTAACCATTGTAGTGCTTAAAACATGACTAGAGAGTGCGGCTTCCCACACCTACCTCTTTATCTTCTGATATCCTGTCTTTCATCCCGTGAACCCCGTTCCCCCAGTGAACGGTAGCAAACGGGGCTCTACCCTTGGTTAATCTCCCGACCTTTCCGCCCTTCTTTCTATTCCTCCTAAATACAGGCCAAGCAAAATCTTGGAAAGTAACTCAAAATCTTGGAAAGTAACAAAGTAACGCAGCTCGGTGTAGGGGCATAGCACTGTCCACACTACGCTGTGGCCGTCGTCTATTCGCTGCGCCACATTCGGGAGACGGCTTGTCTGCATAAAGGAATGCCGCGGGAATAATCCTTTTTAGAATATATACGGCCCCGCAAAGTTCCGAGGATTCTTGACGTAATAAACAAAAGAGGGGTGATTGTCGTCGGACCGTACGGCAACGGCAGCGTTTCTGCGAGATCCCTTTTTTTGCGCACCAGCATAGGAACAGCTGCTTTTCGGTAGCCACCGCTTTTCAACCTCCTTCGGAGGCACGTGTACTCGCACCGGCAAAGTGTTGTCGCTGGTACTGGCGACGATTCCCCGCATGCAGTTATGCATATCTGCCCGAGGAGATTCAATGGTTCCCTGCATGGCTGCCTGGTTGGCTAAGAGATTTTGGCGGAGCTGTAAAGATTCCTCCTTCTGGTGTGCGAGAGCTGTCTTGCATGCCGCCTGGATCCCTGCGAAACGATCGTCTGTTAGGGTGGGTGTAGTGTCGGAGGTAGTAGAGTTAGCCGTGGCTTTCCGCTGAGTTGGTGGGGGAGTGGAAACCTCCTGGGAGGCAAGAATTGATTGCTGCTCTGATTGCATGGAGGTGATAGCGGGACGAGTGTGCAGTTGTTGCTTTAGGCGGCTGTTTTCTCGCCTTAATACTGCATTTTCTTGCTTCAAGGTTAGTATTTCTGTCCTGATAGCTTGTAATTATTTAAGAATTTCAGCTTGCGTATCAGAGGAGGTAACGTACGAGGGTAATGATGATGACGATAGAGCAGTGAAAGGCGAGCGCTGGCAGCTCACCTTTGTCTTGCCGATGCCCCATGGAGGGAGCTGTGCGGCGCCGGTGCGACATTAAAGGTCTTGTCGTCCACAGGAAGGGGTCTCTGAGGTCTTGGCACGATGCAGCGTTGGTATGTTCCTGGCACAAAGAGTCCCTGTAGAAGGTGCAGCTTTAGCGTACGACAAGGCAGGTCGGTGCGGTTGGTGGCGCTTGGGACACGCGTTTATCGGGGGCATTGATGATTCCGCATGTTGACCACCGAGAGAAGGCTTGTCCATTTGGGCAGACGTCACGCTGATGTCCTGGCTGCCAGCATAATGCACAGGCCTATGATGTCTTGTGAAATGGCCTTTGATTTCTTGTGAAATGTTCGGCGTAGCAGAACCGCACTAGTCAGTCTTGAATGCTCCCCAAGTAAGTCGGAGCTGTTGACCCTCCCTGCCCCCCGCCGGTAACGCTCCACTACCGACGTGACAATACGAATGCAAAATAATCCGACACCATGTGTTCCTATTCCTAAAGTTCTCGGTATAATCATGCAGTGCAACAGAGCCAATACGCGATATATCTCTCAAATCGCCTCACATGTCAACCACACTATTAGCATCATCCATCGCATAACATTTCGAAACAAGGGAATGAGAGAATTTGAGCGCCTCCGGCTGGTTCAAGCATTCGTGCTCAGTCGCCTGACATCCACCCTCCCGTACCTTAACTCAAGTAAAACGGAGCTGTCTAAAATCAACTGTCTTATGCAAAAAATATACAAAACGGCGCTTTTACTACCTCAAAATACTTCCACTGCCAAACTGGAACGCCTAGGCATTTAGAACACAGCTGCAGAGCTCATAGAAGCCCATTCTGTCAGTGAACTTTCCCTCCTTTCTATCACTTATAATGGCAGATACATCCTAGAGTCACTCGTTCTTCATGCACCAATTGTTACTGACCCCAGAGTATACATTCCTCCCGACTTGCACAATCTCCTGCTTGTGCGGCCGATTCCCCGCAATATGCACCCTGAGCACAAATTGAACGCCATGAACATCACGCACCCGTCCTAGCCCGCGAATACCCCATGGACCAGTCCACCTTCTATGTGGACGCCGCTAATTATACCCGTCACAACGCCTACGCAGTAACCGCCATTTATGATCCAAAAGCAACCTCTTACCACTCACTCACAATCCGAACGCGCTCCCCTGCCACTGCGGAAGATGTGGCTATTGCACTAGCGCTCACTCATGGGCCTACAACAATTGTTATCTCCGATTCGAAAAGGGCCATTCCAAGTTTTGCCGGGGGAATATTTCCCAGCAGGCTCTCAAAATTCTCATTAAATCCTCCCACTTTCCACGCGGAGCTGATTTGGACTCCTGCCCATGTGGGGCAGGGAGGAAACGAAGCGGCTAGCCTTGCAGCTAGAGAGCTAACCCACCGAGGTGGGCCAGATCACACCCCTTCCCATGAAGCCCAATCAACCCGTGACAGCCTTCTTACTTTCCAGGAAATTACCAGCCACTAACACCTCTCTCTCTGACGCTACTCTCCACCCCATTGGTCACTCTGTATCACCGAAGAGCGGTACTGGCGCCTTCTGCAAACCAACACCCTCCCCTGTCGCGCCAGAGTACATGCAATCTATCCATCTGTATTTCCCTCTCCCAAATGCCCCGACTTTGGATCCCACGAAACAGTTGCTCATATCATTTGGCAATACCCTCAAAACTCATTCCCTCTCATCTCGTGTGGAGCACTGGGAGGCAGCGTTAGGCAGCTCGGGTCCGCGGGTCCAGCAAGGACTTGCTGAACGAGCAGCCCAGGTCACCGGCGCCCTCCAAGCGCTGGTCACCACTCGTCGTTGACCCAACGGTTTCAGAATAAAGTTATTCCTCTCTCTATCTCTCTCTCTCTCTCTCTCTCTCTCTCTCTCTCTCTCTCTCTCTCTCTCTCTCTCTCTCTCTCTCTCGCCCGCCAACGCGTGCTTGTTCACCATCTCGCCGGCTTTTGACCTGAAGGTGCCGGTGCCTAACTGAATTTTCGGCAATTGCTGAGTGACAGCTTTCTACGAGAATTTGGGCCCTCTCTTACGCGTGTACGAACGCTAGAGAAGCGTTCCCGAGAGATCGTAATACCGAGGTGTTATAAGGCCGAACTTGGCCGTTAAAAAGCGCTCTGGTCGCAGCTCTCAGCTAGGCAGTTCCCGGCGAGACAAGGTGTCACGACCGATGAAGCTAGGTTGGGATTTCTGAGCCTCCTAAGCGAGATATAGACTGGAGGATCGCGTGAAAATTTTATTGTACAAGTATGTGCCGGGCAACTAGACGGATCCCACGGTGGGAAAAGAGTCTCGGTCGTCGTTTCTCAGGCGGTTTGTGTACGCTGAGCATAGGAGAGTTAGACGGACTTGAGAAGCTCGGGTGACTTGTGCGCACTTAGAGCGAGCGTTTAACTGCAGTTTGAAGTTTTTTCTTTTTATTCCCGATGTACCAATGTATCGTAAAGTACATAGTTGTATATAAAATCTTCATTGCTCTCCTTCAAATACAAACGTCTCGACTTCATCAATTCGACTGCCATCGCCGAGAGCTTAAACCTCAACCTTCAACTTCAGACCTGCAAGCCTCTTGCCAAATCAACCGGAGCCCGGGTGATTGGGTTCCTGATCGGCAACTGACTTCCGAGAAACAAACATCAACAATCTTTACTGCCGCAGCCGACAGAGTTCCAACCAGGTAACTCACGATCAGATCAAGTACCTCAGCCACGTAGTGGGACGTGGACCGCATGGTCCTGACCCAGAGAAGACGGCCGCAACCAGAGGTCTCGTGCAACCAAACACAAAAAGGGAGCTTCGAAGCCTCCTGGGCATTTGCTGATATTACCGAGAAAACCCCAACAACTATGCGGAAGTAGCTGAACCACTAACGTCCCTGACAAAGCGGGGTGTACCGAACCCGATTCCTTGGAGCAGCGCGGCCGAGCGTTTGAGCAGCTAAAGGAGTCTTTGCTCGCCCGCCGCTCTGAACGCTGCCTTCCCGCACCAGCCTTATTGGCTGTTTACTGACGCGTCTGAGGTGGGAGCTGGAGCGGTCTGGCGAAATTGAGGAAAAGAGCCGCCAGAAACCCATCGCGTTTGCCAGCCGTAGTTTCACTCCAACACAAACCCGCTGGTCAACCATCGAGCGCGAGGCGTTTGCAATGAATTTGGCGTTGAAAAAGTTCAAATATTGGGTTTTCGGGGCCGAAGCCAACGTCGTGTTTGACCATAACCCTCTGTCCCACGTGACGATCTGCACGCCTCAAGGGGCTAAATTTTCAGGGTGGCCGTTGGCCTTGCAACCTAGACCGTCGTGGTTACCCACAGCAGGGGTTCAAACAACGCCAATCCAGACGCACTGTCGCGTCTTCACAATGTTGCTTGTGGTGGCCACCATTGGAATGCCTCCCAGCCCACACCAACACGACGGAGGTGAGCGTTCCCATTCACCCGTTCTTTTTCTACGGTGGCATGTGTGTGCGGTGTTTGCCCGCGACGCTATGCCTTGGTCGCTCGATCTGCGCGCCGAACTGAACTTTCTGTGTACCACAAATGAGCTGAAGCACACCTGAGCTTTTTGTGTTGTTACAAATTGGCTGTGTTCTCAGCCAGCGTGTTTTTCCTGTTTGTCTTTACTGAGTGGCAGAATGATGATTTGGGTGCGTTCGTAATTCCAGCGAACGTCAGGCTTGAGCTTTCTCCTTGTTTGTTTCCTAGAAGCGTCACAGAGACAGGAGACCAACAAGTTCCCCACTGCCCTTAAGTCTTTTAGCCTTGTTATATTCTTAGTTTGATAAAGTATATCCTCCGTTTCATCGGCTAGTGAATAGGATGTGTTTTTTAGTTTAGGTGAGACGGATGTCGGATTGACTGGACGCAGAAATTATAGGGGGCTCACTTGTGGTTTTAGGTAACATTAGGAACGAAAAGCTTTGTACCTATAGTTACCAAAAAACAAATGTGTTGTGACAAGTTTGTAACGAAATGTTCTCCCCTAAAATGGGGTTACAAAGAAAACTCATTCGCCTCAACATTATAAAAGTTTCTAGGGTCACTTCACTAGATTTTACGTAAATTTCGACGAATACGCTGAATATAAATCACCCCGTTTTTTTACACATCACGTTTTCATGGAACACAATATTAACAGATGGCTTCAAGTACAAAAATACCTTTTTGTGATAAAAGACAGTGACATTTCCGCGAACACTGGAAAGCGTTTTCATTGTTGTACACTCGCTCTTTTAGGCTTCCCTCATAAAGGTCAACCCAGAATTAGGTTTGTTCCTGAAAGAAAGCTTGAGGTGTTGATCTAGCGTACCTTTTCTCCAGGTTCCGCAAACGCTTTTTGCTAGAAAGGAATACGTGTGTGTCTTCCTTGGACAGCGCTGACAACGTAAAGAAATCGTTACAGTGCGAAAGCACGCTGTAGGTGCACGTGGCATTACAGAGTGTCAGATAGAAAGAATCTCATCGTTGTAACGAAACAAAGGGTTCTCGTCGTGAAGAAAGCGCTCAGTGTAGGGCTTAATTCCCCAATTTAAGCGCTGTTGTTTTGTATGTGAAAGCAATATGTTGTGCCATATATATCGTTTGTTTAAACAGGGACTTTTTTCGTTGTGTTCATTTTATTTTCCACATATGGGTAATAGATCCGTTTAATACCTTGAATAGACAGGAATCATTTAATCTTTGCGAATGCTGCAGTAGTCCGCCTCCTTAGGCACTAAAAGGATTTCTGGAGGACAGCCTAAATTTGTATAGCGGGAACACAACTAGTGCTTTTCTCACAAGAAAGGTACAGTATAATATCGCATAGTATGGTATAGCCTGTCGAGGTGGATGTACGTGGTGATAGTTACCAAGACAATGGTGCGAACTTTCCCGCAAAGTATTTGCCATGAAATGCCATGATATAACGTGTATTATTTCCCGTTCCCACTTTAAGGGGCCGTGTATTGTTGTACAGCCGTTCGGTACTAAAATACATTCCTCACTATTTCATATAAACCTAGCATTGCTTCCAGAGTGCATGCACCTGTGAGGTGCTTTGCTGGAGTATTTTGTGCACCTAGGCGAGCGGAAATCTAAACCTAAATCCCGGAGCACAGCTGCGCCCAACAGAACATTGCTGGGCACTTTTGCCATGCCTCTCTATCAGGTACAGCCATAATGTTACGAGCATGCAAAACTATCTCCCTAATAGTAAACCACAATTATCTTCAATTGTCGGAATCAGCGTTAGTACTTTTAAAGGTCTGTTTGCCACCCTCTTCCAGGTCATTGAAGCTATCGTGCTGATGAACCAAGCGTCATTGTAGATAGAGATCATAGCATGCAGATTTGTTTGTCATGTTTAGAAATGTGTGAACATTCGCCAAAAAGTTGAAGGAAAAACAAATATTTTCATTACCTTGATTTTAAATATTATTTGTATAGTGCTAAATACAGATTTGGTTTGTGCATGTGCTGCTGATTTCAAATGACGTAGTTTATTTTATTACTCAAATCGAGAATATGGCATTTTCGTTCAAATTAGAAGAAGGAATTCGGATTTGGGAGGGTAGGCCATGAGAAAGGACTAAAGGCACAAATAGGCCCACCAATAAATACAATAGTGACTGGGCCATGCATCGCGACAGGAAAGACCATGACAATGAAGGAGGATATAGAGAAAAAAGTTAAGGTTATATTTAACGAACTCCTATTGAAGAATACGAAAGAATTTCGATTGGGGCTTTCTTCCTGCAGTGGCCACACACTTACAATGATGCAATTTTATTGGCTATAGGTTCACTGACTTAAGTCTTAGTTTGATATTAACGTCTTTCAACGGCAAGAATGTCACCGGTTGTTGTGAATTTCTGACAGTGATAATTTGACAGATGTATCTGTATCGCAGAAATATTCATTTTTGGTAGTGCGTATTTCTTCCGAAAATTCAAGCCAAAATCCCTGATTTTACAATGCTAAAACATCAGCTTGTAGCTGTGTCTATTTTTTTCGGCAACAAATTGTATATACCACTTGTGATGCGTAATAATTCTTGCATAAGCGTAAGCAACGGCAACTACCGTGCAGAAAAAGCACGCGGTCTAAGATCGCCTAAATAATGCGACTTACTTAAGCTGAAACGTGTAGGTAGTATACCCGTTTAAATGTTGAAGATATGTTGCTGGAGAATAGATATCGAAGGCTTTAAAGATTTTAAAAAATTATGCTTGTAAAACGATGAGCTATTTGCGTATGCAACAGTTCGTTTTGCCTCAGCGTTACGGTGTATCACAAAATTACAATGTTAAACATGTGTGTGTTGATATAGCTGAGATGTCTCTGGTTGGTACTGCTGAACAGTCAGAAATTATTTAATGAACTCGTGGCAAAAGTCTTTGCAACGCAGCGGTGTATTGTTGTAAAACAGGGGATACAGATACTTGCCGTAAAGTGCCCCTCACAACTAATAACGCGTGTATGCGTTTCCCAGTCACTACAGGCAGCTGTCACCTGAGCTTACTTATGGGGATTATATCACAGAATCAACGTACTTAAAGCATGCAAAACCACCTGAACTGAAATAACAGCCAAAACGGACCTGCAGTGGTTCAAAATCACGGTGTAGAAAAATATTTAACACAAATATCTAAAACGGACCAAAAGCGGAAAACCCGCTGAAACGTACACGAAGCAGAAATTGAAACTGACCAAAAGGCAATGAAAATACCCGAAATCCCATTTCTGATGCATAAACATGTCATAAATTGATTATATGCGTGGTAACAAATGTTAATATTCAAAATGACACACTCTTAAAATTGAAAAAAAAGCGGCAACGGGATTCGAACCCGGGTAAAGATGTTTTCTTCCTCCGGAACAGAACTACTACACGGCTAGACCTTTTCTTTTTCTTTATTATGCGCTCGGTACAGTGAACAAAAAACAAAACAATGACACATGCCTCCACACAACATAATGGTAAAAAATCTCTTCAAACAATGACACATGTCTCCACACAACATAATGATGAAACCCCTCCCGCTGCTACGGGTGGCCCGTGTTAAAAGCGTTTCAGGTTAACTAGCTGATCCAATATGTTAGCCCAGTCAGGTTGCTCGTCTTGCATTTTCATTACATCTCTGATATAAGCAATGCTTTCAATAAAGTATTCCCTTGCCGGTCGTGCATCTGGGTCTGCATGTCGCGCGGCCATACGAGGTTTGCAGAGACTGTGCAGGCTCAAGGCCATAAACATGTCAAGTGGCATGTCTCCCTCATTACGCGTTGGAAGGAAACGCATTCCGTACGGAGATACCGGCAGTTCTTCCTTTAGTGTCCACTGGAGAATGTCACAGTGGAACACTGCGTCATAACAGTCCAAGAAAATGTGTTCTATGGTTTCCAGTTTACCGCAATGTCGACAATTCACTGACCCTGCTACATGTATTCCGTTCTCCCGCAGCCAAGGACTGACGGGTAGTGTTCCGGTATGTATTTGAAAAAAGAAACGTTTGACTGTTGACTTAACAGGCATTTGTTTAACTCTCTTTAACACGTCTTTCCCCATCCCTGCACAGTACACAGAGCGATAAACAGGTACCGGTAATGCCACATCGATAACATCATTGTACAGTTTCTTTCTAGGTACCAGAGCAAGGTATTCGTAGGAAAACCTGGCCTTCAGGAATTGAAAGGCCATAACAACCTCTTACAAGTAGCCTCGAGGGGCTCTTGGTTTTAGTGCACTGGAAGACACAACAAAATCCGCAAATATTCACCAATCTTGTCTGCACAACTGTTCGTAGAAAGGGGTCTGTCTGGTCTCTCAGAAAAATATACCTAGAGACAACCTGCCTAAGAAATAGGTGCACAAGTCCGAGACCTCCTTTTTTAACGGAAATGAAGAGATTCGTACGACTCATGCGCTCCCATCCTGAGCGCCAAATAAAGACAGCAAAAACCCTGTAAATTTTTTGCACGTTGACCCTTGACATGCACACCACCTGAAGCACATACCATATTTTAGCAACCAAAAATACATTACAGACAGAAGCACGCGGAACTATTCACGTATCATGACCCCCCATTTTAGCGTTTCACCCCGGACTCTTTCAGTTTCCTCAGACCAGAACTCAGTGGGTTTCTGGTACCATTGTAATGGCACACCAAGGTATCTAGTGGGGGAGGCGTTCCAGTTGACGTTTGAAAATTCTTCTGGCGTGCCCTCCCAGTCTCCATGCCTAGTGCCTATGCACTTGCTCCACTTGATAGCGCTTCCTGTCTGCTCACAAAATTCCGCCGCTACTCGAACCGCTCTACTGACGCTCTCTTTGTCACAGCACACGACCACAACATCATCAGCATAGCAAAGAATCTTTACTTCACTCTCGTGCAACGTAAAACCTCTTATCTAGTTACTATTTAACAATTTCAGACAAAATGGTTCCAGATAAATAGCAAACAGCAAGGAACCTAAAGGACATCCCTGCTTCCCGCTCACAACCTCAACGCTCTCACTAACTTTTTTAAGTGCGAATGCACTTCTTAAGCGAGCCTGAATCGTCCGCCGCCGTAGTCCGCATAGCAACAGCTGCGGGTGCGCGCGCTCCTCGTCTTCCTCCTCGTCTTCCCTAGCAACGGGGGGAGATGGGCGCGCGCTACTCTCCTCCTCCTCTCTCCGCTCAGTGACTGCGGGTGTTGGGCGCCTCCTCATGGCACATACCCACTTGAGGGATTGACCCGGAATTGGGCGTGAGAAGGGCTAATGCACCCGCTTAAAGGAGTAGTGTTTGGTCGACTACATGCATGCCACGCACTCCATGTCGTGCGTACCCCTCGACTCGCCCACCACCATCAACGGCGGTTTCATCGACCTGGCCTTTGCGAGAAACTGCCAAGTCCGCACCGTCCTCCAAGACCCTTTGACGGTCAATTTCACGGACCACAAAGCGATCTTTCTAGCAATCAAGTTCAACGACAACACAAATAGGTGTCTGTGAATAAATGCATCTTTCTTTAAATTGCGAATGCAACCGTGCATTCGCACTTACACACTCTCCCCCTCGGGGAAGTGCGAGGGAATTTTTTTCTTTCTTTTTTCTGTATATTAAAAAAAACGTAAACTTCATTTACTGTAGTAAAAAAGAGCCTAATTACACCCCTATGCCTCCTTTGGCGTTGTAGACTGCCGACCTATCTTTCTCTCTCTCTCTCTCTCTCTATATATATATATAAATATATATATATATATATATATATATATATATATATATCTATATATATATATATATATATATCTATATATATATATATATATATATAATTATAAATATATATATATATATATATATATGTATATATATATATATATATATATATATATATATATAGGGTTTGTAAATGAGGGGCTCGTTAGAAAATACAGGAAGAAATGCCGGCAGGCGTGGGTTCGGTCCCCACTCTGGGCGCGTGTTTTTCTTTCTTTCTCACGTAATTAATAATAATAAATATGAATGTAACATCACTAACGGTAAAAAAAAATATATTCTAACCATTCCCCTATGCCTTCTTTGGCGTTGTAGACTGCCGGCATTTCTTCCTGTATATATATATATATATATATATATATATATATATATATATATATATATATATATATATATACATATGTGTAGCGAATCAGAATGGGAAACGAGGGGCTTGTTGAGTTAAGTCAGAAGGTATGAATTAGCAGTCAAGAAAACCTCGGAAACCGAACGGGAGAATGTGATAGGTCCTTTAAACAGAAGATAAAGAATTTGGAAACACAGAAAGAAAGTGGAAAAAAATACCCGCCGGGGGGATCCGAACCCACGGCTTCCAGAGTACGTGTCTGGTGCGATGACCACTACGCTACCGGCGGGGCTATTTTCCCCTCCACTTGTCGGGGTATTTATGTTAAGGTATTTTTGTTTGCTGAACTTGGGGGTGGTAGCCAGCGCCACTCGTACTACTCTGGGTGAAAGGGACCTTCTTTTTAGCCGCGAGGCCATGGCTCCAGTGTCTAGGGCATGTCGAGAGTGGTCTACAAGCGTTGAACCCTCCTAAGCTTTCCAATTGCACCACGACGGAGAGAACAGAGGCCCTCGCTATGCATGTAGCGAATCCCAATGGGTAATGAGGGGCTCATTGAATTAAGGCAGAAAAAAGGGGTTGGCAGTCAAGAATGCCTCGGAAGGCAAACGGGATGATGCGGTAGGTTATAGAAACACAGGAGGGGTTTGTAAAGACATAAGTAAATTGGCGTCAAAATGCCCACAGGGTGGGGTTTCGGTGCCACGCAACTTCACCGGTGGAGTTCCGATGCAGCCAGAAAGTCACTTGCATTTGATGCACCAATAACAAAGCTTAGCAGCAAACAATAAACCAACGAAGTCCCAGGCCACCGTAAGTCAAATGCTGCATCAGTCAGGGAGTGTTCGGTCGCAACGAAGAGTACGGTCTAGTCCGAACAATAGAAGTGGCCAAGACGACCAGATTTTCGAAGAGTAGCCGTCTTCATACACAATAAAAACGCAATCAACGAGAGAAGACCCGACTTCAATGTCTAAAATCAACTTATCAATGTTCAAACATGCTGATGACACGCTACATTAGGCTTATTTCTCGATACTACACCCACCTTCCGCACGTATGCAAAGCCAGTCACGCTGCACAGTCGGCATAAGGGCGCGTTCTTTTCGCTAAAGTGACCTCCTTCGCTTACTTGATTTAGGCATGCCCCTGAACTGCACTAGATCTCAGTGAAACCACGTATACAAAGCCCCATTCAATGGAAGAACAGAACACCGAGAAAATCGGAGCCGCCCCGCGCCACTTTTAGATTGCGGAGCTTTCAAAAAAGGCTGAGGACAGGCCAGAGTTTTAAAAGAAAAGCAGGGTTATCCACTTGATGCAACGAAGTGCACATTACGACTCGCTTCTAGAAGCGCTGCACGCTGATGTTCGCACAAGCTGTGCTGTTTCAACGCGAGCAGCCTTAACTAGTCGCGCTGGTAATGCCAATCGCGCGGAGACGGTGTCGCTCGAGGTTTATCGGATGGTCTACTATCACTGCTTTGTTAACTAGGGCAGCTTGAAACTCGGGAGCGAGCTAGCTCACGTCTTCTGGAATAACTCCCCAGATTTTGTTTTGATATGGCTTATCCACATCCCTAAATATTTTTTCGCGTTGTCTTACCCAGCGTGTATTTCAAAAGGAAAGGCTCGGCGGCGTTACCCGATCACTTAGCAGGGTGTACTTGTTCAATTGGGCATGCCAAGAGAGCGAGGACACTGGTGCAATCCCTCGTCCATGGCGAACCCAGAAATCAAGAGGGCTAGCGGTTTAAGGTAAAATGCACAAAACATACCATTCCCCTGTGTGTACCAAACAGGCCATTCCTGCATGCATGCAGCGCTACCTAGGGGGTCACTGGGAGCGATCCTTGTACTCATTTTTAACTGCTAAAAAAACTTCATTGCGCGGCGACGCAATGCAGGCCATGAGGTGCGCCGTAGTAGAGGGCTCCGGATTAATTTTGACCACCTGGAAATCTTTAACGTGCGCCAAAATCTCGCACACATGGGCGTTTTTGGGTTACGCCTTGATCATAAAAGCGGCCGCTGGCGCCGGGAATCGAACCTGTGTCCTCGTGCTCAGAAGCACAACGCCTGAGCCACTGAACCACAGCGGCGCGTAGGAATTTCATTGTCAACAATCAATAATGCAGTGGTAGAATTAAGGACATTTCCTTAACGTCCTAGGTTCAAAGCCAAGCAGCGATGAACCTTATTCCCACCACTTGTTTCACTGCATAATTTTCTCTTGGCGCTCAATTCTGCGCATTATCCTCGTAAATAAGCGTGTTTTTGTTTGTTTTGCGTAGGTTAAGAGTAAAGCGCGATAAATTGGAGCGTTTAATTACCATTCCGTATTCACCCGGAAGTGTCGTGATTGTGCCTATTTTGGAACAGAATAGCCCAAAAGGCACGGCATCAGACATGTCGTATCGTGTCTTTACTTGTAAAATGCAGCAGATTGCTATTACTACTATTTGATTCGACAAATACTACTGGCTTAAGTTGTTGTACGCACTACTGCTAGTTGTGCTATATGTTTTATTAAGAACTCCGGAGAATATCTTAGGCTTTTAAATAGTGGATATCTTGGTGCTGTTTTTATGCTAACACAAAAATGCCCACCAATTCGTTTTCCACTTGCAACCCGTATTCTGCTTTCACACCACCGTGAAGTATTGCATTACGCACGTTTTATTAAAAAAATAAAATATTGAGTGAAATCAAAGGTATATAGAAGACAGGCGCATTGAGCTTCCAAGGGCAAAAACTTTAATTTGCGTTGATAGGTGCATGCAATACAAAATACATCTACTGCAGAATAGCTCAAAACTTCTTGCTAAACTTGTGGAAATTTTCCTCTTTTAAAACAAATAGCACCCACTTAAGCTCACCTCATTTTTTATCTCCGAATTCCCAGACATGCTTGTGTGAATTTCTGCTTCTTAATTGGAAAACTCTTACTCATTCACAGAAACCTCCCTCAAGCAGCTTGTGGGAGCAGGAGCGTCGGTGGAACTATTGTTGTCAATGGGTATAAGTTTTGTTGCTGGTAGGAAAAATATTCGCAAAGAATTTTTGCCGCTTGCGAACGTGTATAGAGCTTATTCAATATGTGCAGAAAATATCGTTTTTTGCGTTTTCAAAATGAGAGAAAATATTCAACTTAGGTGGGAGTACGTTAATAAATTTCATAGATTACTTTCTGAAACTGTACGAAATAATCATGCTTTAAAAACAACTAATTCACCTATTGTAGAACTCTTAAAAATATCCCCTTCTTTGTAAGGTAATGTTTTTGAGCACCCTGTGATTTGTCAACATAAAATATTTTATAAACGTGCCTGATTTACCAAGCCTGATCCCGGCATTCTAAACACGAAAATACAGAAAATGTAAGAAATAAATGTCGATCTTGTGGTTTGGGCTGAGCAAGCCAATAGACATAATGGCCATCTCTTTTGTGCAATTTCATTCGAAGAACCAGTTTAATGCGGCATTTTACGGTTCTCATGGTATAGAAGTGTTTTCGTTTGATGTATTTTTGATGCCCATACTCTAGCCGCCAACAGCTTTTTCTACCTTAAAGTAGTCCGCTGTCAAGTAAAAATAAACTTGCATTACGCCATCGCAGTTGAGCCACAACCTTTGCTAAATTCGTAATTATAATTATTTATTTTTTTATGTCGGTTCTGTGGGTAGCTTAATTTTGTGCAGATGCTGGCTGCTATCTACTCAATTCTAGAAACAACGAAGATCTCTAACTTTGTAAAAATTTACTCTGATAGTTTTCAACATCAAGTATCTGTACGTAGTATTGTCGCAAGCGCGTTGCATGTGCACTGGCTCTTTCAATTTTCGAACGTTTGCATGAGTTATGATATACGCAGGTTGAACACGGTGTGCTAAATTCGATGTTTTTAGCAAAGAAAGAAAGTGTTCAAAGGTTACCAAAAATAAAATTGTTACGGTTGTTTAACGTTCTGCAAGAACGTATATCGAACACATTTGCCATACAACAAATTTTTTCGTAGTCGGCTTTGCTAGAATGCATAAGTACCATGTCTGGGCAGGCATAGTAGAAAGTCCCCATTATCATCCGGTTTTATTTACATTGCAGCCATCTATTGCAGCCATTTACACTGCAGCCATTACATAGCCATCCTTGTGCTTCTACCAGGCGGGATACACATCCGAATGTATTTAAACGAAGGGGCAATGTAATCAGTCTTATATATCAAAGTAAGAATGCTGTCATTATTGCGTGTAGGCTTTTCCTAGTCATCCCAGCCAAGCTACGCATGGTGCCACCTAGGGACATGTTTGAAGCTATGTCCACGTGCACGTGGCCCTCAATTTAAACGCTCAGAACCACTTGGTCTCGCAGTGTAGTATTCTACTTCCGGCCATCGAATCGTGTGGACGCGGGATCATGAGCTCCATCCGAGCGGTGACAGGGGCCCAGTCTGGACGCGGCAACAGGTTTTTTGACGCCGTAAACGGTACCCAGGATTATGAAGTGAGTCTTCCACAACTGCCAACCGGAAAATATGCGACCAACACAGTGTTTTTACACGGCGATATGCGTGCCAGGCCCTACCGCGTAGAAGATGCTCGACACGCGTTCACGCGTTTGGCGCTGCTCCCAGAGGTGATTGCTCTGGGGGCGTACCAAATGAATCGCGTGTGGGCCGTTACCTTCAGCAGCGCGGACGCTGTGAAGAAGACGCTGGCCGTCGGAGACGTGAAGGTGAAGTAGAGAAAGTGCCTAGTAATTGATCTGAATAACCAGGACCTGCGTTTGAAGCTGCTTTGGTTGCTGCACGGCGTCCCGGATGACGGGGTGCGTTCGGCGTTTGCTCAGTATGGCAGGGTGACCGACGTCTCTAGAGAGCATTGGCGGGTGCCAGGTTGCGTTGAAAAAGGCTCCACGATGCGGCATGTGACTATTAGTCTAAAGCCTGGCGTCATGCCGAACGATTTACCGCACCAGCTGCGTGTGGGCGGGGAAGTAACGCTTGTGGTGGTTCCGGCAGGGCGCCACTTTGCCTGCGTTGCCAAAGGCATGGTCACATCAGGGGCCGAATTCTCCAAAAAACGGGCGTCGCTTTGAAACGACGCGGCAGCGCCATGCAAATGCATGTGTTCTGGGGTTGGGGCCGTCGCTTTGGGGCGGCCGGCTGGGGCAATCACCGCAGAAAAGCGCCGTGGCAAGGGCGCGAAGCGACAAGTGAAGCGACGGGGGGGCAGTGGGTGTCACTTCGCGCCCTTGCCACAGCGCTTTTCTGCGGTGATTGCCCCAGCCCGCCGCCCCAAAGCGACGGCCCCAACCCCAGAACACATGCATTTGCATGGCGCTGCCGCGTCGTTTCAAAGCGACGCCCCGTCGTTTTGGAGAATTCGGCCCCAGGAGTGAGTGCCGCGTCCCACGTTTCTCGCTTTGTCGGCGCTTCGGACATCCAGACAAAGAATGCGTCAAGACGTACGCCACAGTTGCTGGTCCTACTGGGGTGGAGGACAAGTCCGAACACCTCATGGATGAGGCTGACGCAGAGGAAGCCACGAGCGGAGGAGCTGCTGGGCGCTCTTTAGAACCCGATCTAACTGCTACCTCTAAGGTTAAAGAAGGTATTGCACAAGGTGACGGGACCGCACCGGTTGACGAAGGGTTACCTTCTTCTGCATCTTCTGCCGCAGATGAAGAACCCAGCAAAGAATCCGATGGCATGGACGAGGAGAGGGAGGTGCCAGAAGCTGTTGAAGACAACTCATCCGGTGATGTGCTGCTAAAACGACAACGACAGAGCGACGACGAAAGTGAAGAGGAAGTGGAGGCAGTGGCAACGGGTGAACGGCCGCTGAGGTTACCGCCGTCAAAGACAGCTGTGTTACGCCGAGCTACCTTGGAACTAAAGCCCAATAATCAGAAGGATCGGAAAGCTAGTGACAAATCACCGCCGTAGATACGTGGATCTTGCGGAGAGTACAGATCGTGGTCGCGTCGCCCATGTTTACAAAGATGCCCCCGATTGGAATGGCGGCCTTGGCCTAAAGAGAATGTGAGACCCTCGTTGTCCGGTTGATACAAAGTGTAAGCATCATGGTATTCGTTTCCTTCTGATGGCTTTAAATTTAACAGCAAATTTACGCGTAGGCGCGATTAACGTCGGAGGGCTGGCCTCGAAGAAATAACAGTACCAGCTTTCGCGCCTATTCATGGAAAAAAAAACCCGGATATCATCACTGTTCAGGAGACAAAAATGTAAAGTGGGGAACAAACGACTCGCATGGGGCAACCTTTCCGGGAGCGATATAATTTTTGTGTCTCTCATGCTGTGGGTACGTCGGCGGGATGTGTACTATTTCTGCGGAATACTATCAGCATTATTGTGGATGAAGTAATTACGTGTGAAACTGAGCGCATGCTTGTTTGTGACTTTACGTTTTCAGGTATTCAATGGCGTGTTATCTGTGTTTATGCGCCTAACAAGCAAAGTGAACAAAAAACGTTTTTTGGTCTCCTTTACCGGTACCCCAACAGCGAGATACGTGTTGTTATGTTAGGCGACTTTAATTGCGTATGTTGTCCTTGCGATAGGGCTGGGAAAATATCTGAACGTGACGCAAGTGCGCTACTACTAAACACAATTGTTCATGAACGCAGTTTGTTAGACGTGGCGCTCCTAATAGCAAAAGATAAACCTACCCAGTTCACTCATTTCCAGGGCGGAAGTCATGCTCGTCTTGACCGCGGCATATGTAGATACAGAGCTGCTTATCTTGTGCAGAAATTACCAGGTGGAACATGTTGCGTTTAGTGACCACAGTCTGGTAATGTTTTACATTGGATCTCAACCAAGAGCTGGAAGGTTCCAGTGGGATCAGTGGAAGTTAAATACGAAACTTCTCCAGGACGAGGCATTCGTTGATAAAGTAAACGACAAGATTGAGAACATTCTCCAGGGAAAGGCCGAAGATGCCATCCAATTATGGGAACGCTTTAAAGAATAGGTCAAAATCGCAGCAATTGAAAGGTCCTGCGCAATAAGATTTAAAGAAAGAAACAAAGAGAAAAAACTGAAATGTCAGTTGGAATATTTGTTATTTACAGACAGCCTACAGCCAGGAGCCCACACACGCAGTATTAGAGAGGTAAAAACACAACTAGAGACGCTTGAAACAGAAAGATATAACGGAGCGGTAATACGGGCCAGGGTTGAAAGATTGTAGTTAGGCGAAACGCCCACGAAAGGGGCTCTAGGAGATGAAAAGCGATACGCAGCCAAGAACAATATAGTGGCGATTTCGTACGCTGGTGCTGTCACTCGAGATAAACAAAAGATTGAACGTGCATTTGTGGAGCACTATAGACATGTCCTGGGTCAACGTTAGCCATACAAAGATGGATTTAAGGAACAGTTTTTACCATTCGTGACGAAGCTGGACGAAGACGTTAAAGCAAACTTGGAGGCTTCCATTAGTGTACGGGAAATAGAAAAGGCCATAGATAAGCTAAGTCGAGGAAAAGCGCCTGGGCCTGATGGTCTCAGCGCTTCTTTTTACAAAGCGTTTAAATGTGAACTTGCAGAGGCTCTTTGCAACGTTATATGGCTCGCGTATAAGGAAAAGACGTTGACCCTGTCGTTCCGTAGATCACATGTATTCCTTATCCCCAAAACAGCCGATGAAACAAAATTGTTATCCGTTGAAGCATATATAGACCAATTACACTTGCAAATGTAGATTATAAGGTATTTATGAAAATTCTGGCAAAACGTTTACAATGTGTTATCAGCCTCTTGTTGCCCAACACCAAACCTGCGGCATAAAAGGTCGCTCAATAACGACAAACCTCCACGTGTTTCGGAGTTTTTTAAAAACCATTGATTCATTGGGAGGACGAGTTGCTATCTTGCAGTTAGATCTGGCTAAGGCCTTCGATCGTGTAACACATAATATCCTGTTTGCAGTTCCCGAACAGGCGAACGTCGGCTCGATTATTTTAGAGGGTGTTAGGATGAGTTATACAAACAGTTTCACGGGCCTGATAGTAAATAAAAAAGTTAGTGAGAGCTTTGAGGTTGTGAGCGGGAAGCAGGGATGTCCTTTAAGTTCCTTGCTGTTTGCTATTTACCTGGAATCATTTTGTCTGAAATTGTTAAATAGTAACCGGATAAGAGGTTTTACGTTGCACGAGAGTGAAGTAAAGATTATTTGCTATGCTGATGATGTTATATATATATGATAATATATATATATATATATATATATATATATATATATATATATATATATATATATATATATATATATATATATATATTATATTTATATATATATATATATATATATATATATATATATATATATAGAGAGAGAGAGAGAGAGAGAGAGAGAAAGAAAGATAGGTCGGCAGTCTACAACGCCAAAGGAGGCATAGGGGTGTAATTAGGCTCTTTTTTTACTACAGTAAATGAAGTTTACGTTTTTTTTAAATATACAGAAGAAAGAAAGGAAGAAAAAAATTCCCTCGCACTTCCCCGAGGGGGAGAGTGTGTAAGTGCGAATGCACGGTTGCATTCGCACTTAAAAGAAACATGCATTTATTCACAGACACCTATTTGTGTTGTCGTTGTACTTGATTGCTAGAAGGATCGCTTTGTGGTCCGTGAAATGGACCGTCAAAGGGTCTTGGAGAACGGTGCGGACTTGGCAGTTTCTCGCAAAGGCCAGGTCGATGAAACCGCCGTTGATGGTGGTGGGCGAGTCGAGGGGTACGCACGACATGGAGTGCGTGGCGTGCATGTAGTCGACCAACCACTACTCCTTTAAGCGTGTGCATTAGCCCTTCTCACGCCCGATTCCTGGTCAATCCCTCACGTGGGTATGTGCCATGAGGAGGCGCCCAACACCCGCAGTCACTGAGCGGAGAGAGGAGGAGGAGAGTAGCGCGCGCCCATCTCCCCCCGTTGCTAGGGAAGACGAGGAGGAAGACGAGGAGCGCGCGCACCCGCAGCTGTTGCTATGCGGACTACGGCGGCGGACGATTCAGGCTCGCTTAAGAAGTACATTCGCACTTAAAAGGAAGCGTTTTACATAGTTATCTCAGCTTTGAAATTTCGTGTCAGTACTCCTTTAAGCGGGTGCATTAGCCCTTCTCACGCCCGATTCCTGGTCAATCCCTCACGTGGGTATGTGCCATGAGGAGGCGCCCAACACCCGCAGTCACTGAGCGGAGAGAGGAGGAGGAGAGTACCGCGCGCCCATCTCCCCCCGTTGCTAGGGAAGACGAGGAGGAAGACGAGGAGCGCGCGCACCCGCAGCTGTTGCTATGCGGACTACGGCGGCGGACGATTCAGGCTCGCTTAAGAAGTGCATTCGCACTTAAAACACGCGCCCAGAGTGGCGACCGAAGCCACGCCTTTCGATTAGATCTCGAATGCCTTACCAGTTCCGCAATCTGGGCGACTGTGTTCCCCTTCACTTTTTGGGCTATTTATATTTACTAGAAGTGTATCTGATGCTTGAGGGTGGTACGCAGCGGCACTCTGACTACACGGGGAGAAGGGGACCTTCTTTTCAACCCCAGGAGTGTGACTCGAACGTCTGCAGCCTGTCATGATCGGGTAACTTGTGGGAAGCCCTCTTATGCTACCTAAGAATCAAGGCTGCCAGAACCGAGACCCTCGCTATGCTTTCGCTGAATAATAAAGTAAGGAAATAAGGGGGTTTGTTGAGGAAATACAGAAAGATAGGTCGGCAGTCAACAACGCCAAAGGAGGCATAGGGGTGTAATTAGGCTCTTTTTTTTTGCTACGGTAAATGAAGTTGGCACTTTCTAAAATATACGGAAGAAAAAAAGAAAAACACGCGCCCAGAGTGGGGACCGAACCCACGCCTTTCGATTAGATCTCTAATGCCTTACCAATTGCTGGGAGCACAGGCATCACTTTGGCGTGCGGTATTCAGTATAGAGTTTGAGTCATTTAAAAAGTTTTGTTTTCAAAAGACGTTCAACTATTTGCGTATAAAACATAGACTGGAGTATTCCTCCGTGGTTTGAAGCCTCCACCAGAAACACTCTGTCACTAAGTTGGAACGAATTCAGAAATTTGCAGCACGATTTGCATACTCTAGGTATAGGAGGCTGGATTCAGTCACTGGTATGGTCAATTCTTGCAATTTACATTCACTGGAAATTAAAAGAGAAACAAAAACTTAAAACAGTATTTCGTATTATCAAAGCGCTATTAAAATACCTAAAGACGAGTACATACGCCCTCTAGGAAAACTCGGCGCGAGATTGAATTATGAAGCTTTCATTAAACCCTATCAAGGCTCGCACTGACATTTCTCGGTGGTCAATTTTTCTTCTAGATGCTACAGAACAATGGAATCGTTTACCGCACCATATGGTTAATAGCACAGATGTGCAATCGTTTGATAGCGAAATTGATGCCAATGTTAGTCATGGTTCAACCAGGGCCAATTCTGTTCCTGTGTGCATAACTTTGGCAGTGCATTTTCTTGTGTTTTTATTTTCTGTTCGTACTGGCTATTGTACTCCCTCCCGGTTATGACCCTCAAGCGAGGGCTGAGAGTATAAATAAATAAAAATAAATAAGATTCTAGACGTCCACGCAAAAGCTTGAAGCAGCCCGGCCCTGGTCCCTTTTTAGGTACGACAACACGCGTCTCGAGTTGATTGATTGATTGTAGGGTTTAACGCGCCGACGCAACGCAGGCGATGAGGCGCGCCGTAGTGGAGGGCTCCGGATTAATTTTTGACCACCTGGGGATCTTTAACGTGCGCCGAAATCTCGTACACACGGGCGTTTTTGCTTTTCGCCTCCATCAGAAAAGCGGCCGCCGCAGCCGGGAATCGAACCCGCGACCTCGTGCTCAGCGCGTCTCGAGTTGGTGATCATGTAGGAATCTCTAACCTCAACACGTGCAAGGTGCTTGACCAGAAAGTTCGACACCTGTGCCTGCCAGGGGTCAGACTGGGATACTATGGCCGGAACGGAATTTTAGGATTGTGGTCTTTCGCTGCAAAGAACACTTGAAGGCATCCGTTTTTTGTTCATTTTGCCTAGCCGAAAAGGCTGTCGAGGTTTTCCTTCGCCAGCATTGATACAATATCCTGTTTGGCTTCCTTGAGCTTCACGGGTTGAATGGGGACGAAGTTCTTTCCAATAGCCTCATCGGCCCTTTTGTCATACGACTCTGCATCAGGTACAACAAATCCTCCCTGCTTATCAGAAACGCATAGTTTTTGGTTGTTCTCTTTTACCTCGCGCAAGCTTGAACCGAAGCCCTGCTTCCTTGTTGTCTCGTCTCTGTGTCGAGTAGGTAGTCCACCCCTTCGCTTGTGATACGTGCCTTCTGTTCTTCCGAGGCTTTATCAGCGACGGGTCGGACTAAAGCAACCTTGTCAGCATTGCCGAGAGTCGTCTGCCAATGCCAGCCGCCAGCTGACGGTGCGCAGACTAGGAACGCCTGGTCGCTCCCGTCCGCGCTGCTGCGCTCACTCTCGGCTTTGTGGACTAAAGGAGACACCCACTGTTATGCACAAAATTAACATTTTGACTCCTCCTCCTCCTCCTGCTCCTCCTCCTCTTCTCCTTCTTCTTCTTCTTCGCCAACACCTCTACCTGCGCATCATCCCTTCTATAACTGAATTTCACCAGCGCATTTCTCTCATTTTCAAGTTAAATTCTCATGGTTCAGTGCGCCTCAGACTTGCGGAATCGAAGCCATTTTGAACCTATCGTGAAAAGAAGAAAGAACGAGATTATAAAGCTAAACGCTAGTCATGCGTTATGTGGCACGCCGCTGTTCAGTTGACTGAATCCGATACAAACGAAAAAAAAAACGGCACTTCTATAAAATTAAAGGAAGTCCTTAACGGAAACACGTAGGCAATTCATCAGGCCCAAGACCGCAGCGAACCTGCACTCTATCGGCAAATCTGGAAGTACGATATTCTTTAATTGATTGATTGTAGGGTTTTAACGCGCCGACGCAGCGCAGGCGATGAGGCGCGCCGTAGTGGAGTGCTCCGGATTAATTTTGACCACCTGGGGATCTTTAACGTGCTCCGAAATCTCGTACACACGTACGGTATTCTTTCGCAGCCTCTCCCAGGTAACTATCTGTTCTGTACCTTCTCCTACCGCTCATGCTGTTGCCGTCCTGTCGCGGTACTCCCACGAAAGACGCAGTGGAGGTTTGCTTAATGCAACTGAATTTTGCCGTGCTCGCACTGCCCGCGCGTTAGATCTTGGGACCATTTTTCACTGTTTATCTTGGTGCGCGAGCCACGTTCTGAAAGCTTGAGCGAACACCTTTTTTAATTACACCAATGTATATTTTTTATTAAAAGAACCGTCTTCTTTTATTCAAACATCACATATGTTTTATCTTTAATGAACTATGTTCACAGGTTTTCAGGATGATACAACGTTCGGTAGCTAGAAATATTTTGCCTATGGAAACCTCTCGTTAAAGAATTCTTTTACGTTTTGGCCAAACGGCTCAATAGCCGGGCAGACAGAGTTGTCCAGCCGTATATAGTGCACATTACGTACATCACATTACGTACATTAACAACATTACGTAAAGCACATTACGTACATTAACGACAACGTGATTATCAATTAGGGCGCGTGCTCGCGTTGCGTTAGCGGGGAGTTTCTCAAGATGAAAGAGTGACCACATGGCGCGATGGCAGCAAGCGAAGCGGATAACTTTGCAGAATAGATACAACAAAGAGTTAGGTAGTGCGGGCATCAGCTACAAGCGAAAAAAAGTAATATACTGCCGCCAATGTCCTCCGTCGTCGTCAAACGGCGCTACAGTTCACTATATCGTCACTGCCGCCCGCTTGTGGGCTGCTTCTGGCTGTCAAAAAGCGAGCGATGGTCCGGGCTGTCTGTGTATGCAGCTTGCTGATGCCAAATGTCCGTTCGCTGTACCCAAAGTTACCATTTTGTGTCGCTCGCCACGGTCGCTGCGTGTGGTTAACCCTTGAAGCATGCACTGATAGCCGCACTGAGGCAACATACATGGCGACTCGGCAAGGCTGTATTTATTTGCCATTTGGTGCATTAATGCAATTTCATAATGTTTGGTGCGCTTGCTTGAAGACACACTTGCGGTAATAGGGTTCGGCTAGAGCAATATTTTATCTTCTCGGACAAAACAAATAAATACAACGCGACGAAATCACTCTTGCATCTGCAGTTGTTGCATCTGCTTCGCCTTCAAGGGGGGTTAGAGGACGATAATATTACACTATTCATAGAAATCACGAACACAGTTTGGGCCAGTTGATCTATATATCACAAAAAGCGAATACAGCATATAATTTGGTGCATGTAACAATTTATAAATATATTAGGGCCGGCCTGCTGTATCTGACGGGGTGAGAATAATGAAAGAATCCTGCTTTTTTTTCTAACACAGAAATATTTCTTAAACTAAGGACTGAAACTTTACTTAGTCTAACACAGCAGTTTGAGACAGAGTAAACTTTATCAATCACGACACCATTAGCAGTATTTTTTAAACAAAACTTTATTTGTGTAGCCACAAAGTCGTTGCCGGCCATGCGACGCCGAACATCCGGCCGAACTACTACCGAGTATGGCGGCACCCCTGGAAACATGTCGCGCTTTCGCCGAACCGCGTAGACAATAGAGAGTTTTAGCAGTGCGTCCGTTCCGTCACGTACGTTGCTAGCGTATTGACCGGTACCCGTCTGGTTCACTTGGGCATTCGTCACGGTAGAGGGATTAGTTCCGCGCGCCTGCCTTCACCATGTCCGCGCTTCCTCGCCCTTCCTCCTTGCTCTTCCGCGCGCACAGACGCAGACCGGTCCCGGTAAACCCGGTAACAACGCAACGAACGGAACGGACGGACTGCTAAAACTCTGTAATATCGCCAGGTTCCGCTCTATATAAACTAGTGAGAAACTCCATGCGGCAGAGTATCCAGATCGGTCTCGCTGACCAGGCCTCCTAGGCAGCACAGGACTGTTTGGCCGGTGATTTTCTGTACGGCCTTTTTCCAGCAGCCGTGTTCGGCCCGTGTCCAAGTGTGGGGCTTTCGGCCGTATACGGCCGTACTCCCATGGCTGTCCAACGGCCAGTGTTCGTCGGCCAGTCGACCGGCTTACGTTCATACGGCCAGATTCCAGCCGTAGGGCACCGGCCATTTCAAAGCCACCCGTGAGCGGCCGAAGTACGGCAACCGGAGGACAGCCGAGATGCGGTCGTCGGACTCCAGCCGGAGTAAAGCTGCCGGAAGTTCGGCCATGCTAGAGGCATTGGAGTTCAGCAACAGTACGTTAATTGTACTGAGGCCGGTGGACGACCACTGCATGCAGCGCAAGCAGATGACTCCGTCGCGCTTGGCAGAAGCACAAACCTACCATTTTGAGCCCATTGCACCGACATCAAATTGAGCCCGTGCGCCACCTCCAGCCGTACAGCCTTCATCGCAGCCTTGCTTAATTATCAGCGTTAGTTGACAGCAAAATTCATTTATTTTCAAAATTCAAAATTTATTTAACACTGCTCACAAATTGTCGTTCCTTTAACTGATGTGCCTCATTTACCGTAGCATACAGAAAATATTCATTTCTTTGCGGAGCTGGAATAGATGTATTGTCCAGGTCCTGATATCTTCTCTGGGGCGGCTTACCTGTAATAAATGGAGGAGGAGAACGAGAGGGGAGGGGCTGAAGGCGCATACTGTAATGGGTTGAATTTAACAACGATGAAACTGCCGCTTTCAGCCAATTTCTTTTAAGACAATCTTCCTGGACGCTTTCATGCTCTAACTAAATCAACTATTTTTACAACAGTTGCTTGACCTCTTTTGTTGTATATAAAACCGGCGCGAATGCCTTTACGTTTGGTACTCCACAAAACACTCAAGAGTATTCAATATAATTTCCTTCACACGAAAAGTATGTTCAGTTTTTGCTTATTTTTCTTGCAAAAAATTTTCTACTCGATCAACTTTTTTGATGATCTTTCACAGGGATGATCCTGGGAGAGATCGAACAAGTACTTTCATTTTCACTCTATTTTTCATGTTGTTTTTATGAGTTATATGCACACCCCTCAATAGACCAAAAGAACTTCAGTTTCGTCTAATGCCGTACTACTTTAAAAAAGTTCTAAACGCGTTGCAAATGACGCCCTGCTTCAGCTGGCTGAGGTTGTATCCCTTTGTGTTCACGCAAGAAAAGGCGTAAGACAATATTTTCATAATTTTTTTTAAACCAACAACATTGCAATGGTAGTATTGATACAGCGAACCTGGCTTACTGCCATGAATAAAACAACAAATATTTTATTAGTGCAGTTTGGTTTGAATGTGTAAGGTTCTCCACCCGTCGGAGGCGAACTTGGTGCTTCGCAAGTTTATTTATTTATTTATTTTTTTATTTATTTATTTATTTATTTATTTATTTATTTATTTATTTATTATTTTTTATTCATTAATTATTTTTATTTATTTATTTGATACCTGCTTCGCCTTTGCATGCATTACAGCAGGGAGATACATAACCCTAACGATAAAATTTGAGGTCAAGTAACAGAATAATTCTACAAATCGCGGTAAAAATCGTCATTATAAACAGTGGATACAACCATACGGGGAAGATAATTACACTCTTGTATTGACATAAGATAAAATGATTCGCGCAAGGAGTAACCTTTAAAAGAAAGTTAATAATTTGCTTTAAGCTAGCGGTCCCACTTCGGGATATGTAGAATGATGCTTGGATATACTTCTCTCCTTCTGTTCCGTGCAGTTTTCGAATGATAGATATTACGAAAAAATTCCAACCTGAGGTTTCGTCTGGGCTCTTTTACGCCTTAGCATTAAAGTTTACATTTGTTTTCCGTCATGCTAAGTTGACACTGCCCATTACCTAATACGCATCGCACTGCCCTATTCTGTATGTTTTCGAGCGTATCAAACAGCTATTTGGTGTAGGGATTCTAGAAAAAACAAGCGTACAAAAAAAAACAAGCGTAACAACAAAAAACAAGCAAAATACATTTGATCTTTTAAGCTAGATGGGTGTTCGCTGAAATTTGTTCTACAAAGCCAAAAACACCTGCAGCCGTAACTTTTAGGTTGTGAACGTGCCTATTAAACCTCTACCCAGTCATTATATAAACTCCTAGTTAGTTATATTCCCCGGCCATTCTGAAAGCAGCGTAATTTACGGTATACATATTCAATTTGAATAAAGGTTTCCTTGTAAAGGTGACGTTACACACTTTTTTACATTCAATGACTTTTCTGAATTACCACACCCGGATGTTACTAAATCTGAATCATGCTGCAGGTGTTCAGAATCACGTTCATTCGCTGTAGTCTTTTAAACTACACAGTCATTCCCGAACATTTCGACCAAACATGGGCCAATAGTAATAACATTTATACATCGAAACAGGGGCCAATAGTAATAACATTTATGTATCCCAAAAAAAATGATGGCCGGCAACTGAGCCTTAGGGAATTCCTGAGGTCACGGGAACATATCCGGACGAATAACCATTGAGAGAGACCAACCGCTGTCTAAGAGGGAGATAGTGGGCTATCCATGCAATAACTGATTCATTCAGTTCATAGCCCACAATGTACTAACAAGAAGGTGATATGAAACACCGTCAAATGCTTTTTTGCAGTCCAAGAAAATACACTCAACTGCTTTAAGCTAATCTGTTGCTTGAGCCAAATCGTGCGTGAACTCAACAAGCTGCGTTGAGCAAGAGAAACCTGACAAAATCAGTGTTTGCTAGGATGCTGGCGATTATGTTTAACCAAATGAGTCATATCCCAATTGTAGGTAAGCTCACCTTCAAACACTGCAAATAAATTAGCATCGAGGCTTCGTCATTGACAAGGCTCTGTTGTTATAGCAAATTTAAAATACTTCTTTCTAAATAGGGATTCATAAAATCCCATGAAGTAACATAGTGCATGCAGGGCACGAAGTTGAGCCTACCAATGCACGAGCTTAGCCTCTTTTACGTTTATCACCAACAAAATAGAGCAACATTGTTTTTAGCAGTATTATTGTCAGAAGAATCGCCGCAAAGTTGCGCTTTTGCACGCTCTTGCCTTTCTTTGCTGGGGAGGCCTTGACATGGCGCTGGTTGAGGTCCTGCGGTGGTGGCCGCTTGCTCGACGCCCTTTAAGGCCAGTTATTTTGGTGAACCACCGCTATCTCGGGTCGGACATCTCTGCCGGGTCGATGTCTCCAATGCTCTACATTTCTTGAGGGGGCGAATAGCCTCCAGATGATTCGTCGACAAAGCCGGCGGGCGAAGCGTGGTAGCGGCTATGAGTGGCGAGGCTTAGCTCACCCGTCGGTGTGGCACAGCCTTCTAGTGGCAATAAATGGCATTCCGATGGCCTAAACGGTTCCCTGGTAGTTTCCAGTGAGTCCTTGCACCTTCCCCGTTCACCTAAAACACTCATTACTGTTTGACAAACGAAGTTCGTTCATTTAAAACGTAGAACCACCCAGCGTATGAAAAACGCGTCTGCGTCGTTCGGCTGCTTAACGGCTTTTTCTTTACCCAGGGAAAACTGGCCCTACACCTGCCGGTGTCTTTCAAACACGTCTGTGCATGAATTCTCGGCGCCCAGATGCGTGCCGTTTTTCGGCTGTACAGCGCTTACCGAAAGAATGACGCATAACCTGACACCTTACGTAGGCTTGTCTCCGCTTGAACACCGGTTGCCAAGCATTCTGCGGCCGTTCGCTTGTCGTAATTAGGCCAAAAACAGCTCCCCAAATAAAAAACGTATATTCTGGGGCCGTATGTCGGCCAGTCTCCTTTATAACACCGGCTGCCCGAAGAAAACGAATATTCTGCTGCCGGACGCGTGGTTTGCATTTGAAAGCGCGAATGCGCGGGAGCCGCGCTACGGCCGGTCTCCTTTCGAACACCAACTGCCACACCAGTACGGATATTCTGTGGCCGGTCGCTTGCCGTGCTTCGGCTGAATCCCGCTTCCCCAAGGAAAACCGGATGTCCTAAGGCCGTACTTCGGCCATTATCTTTCTCAAAATCGGCAGCCCAAAGAGAACTGGATATCCGGCAGCCAGGTAGCTGCCGTTGTGCGTCTGAATACGGGCTGCCGGAGAAATACCGAAGCGCTGGTTGCCGGATGGTGGCCGTTCAACGCATGATCAGTGGCTGCCAGAACCTGGATGCTGGCCGGACATGCCAGGAAGCGGCGATAGACGGGCCGGTCTTGGGACACACTTTCTGCGCCACCTGTGCGGGGACTCAAAGAACTTTGCGAATGCATTGACTGTTAGGTATTTGAACCTGGAGTTCAGAGTTGGGACTCCGGCTTCTAAGCACAACACCCTAATCGGGACATAAGCGCGCAGGCCTAAGCAGCAGCGCAATTCTTCACGTTCAAGCTTCACCAAAGGCGAGAGCTTATAGGTCGCAGAGCCAGAGAACAAAACGCACCCAAATTCTAAGACTGGGCGAACATACATGCGGTAAATCAAGAGTGTATTTGCTCTCAGACCTGATCGCTTGTGACTGAGACCCCCCAAAAAATCGACAGCGCGGGAGCCTTTCGCTGCAATGTGCTCAATGTGGAGGCGCCAATTCAATTTACTGTCATATATGATTCCAAGGTATATGGGGAACTCCTGTGTCAGCACTTTATAAGCGCAGTAGAAACGTTGTGGTCGTTGTTGCTCCTTTCGTCATGGCACACGCGGACTGGGGGGATTGGCGAGAAGTTTGGAACTTAAAGGGGTGCATTTCCCGCATTACAAATTCCGAAAACTCCGAAATAGAAACTCTAGTTGTGGAATATTGGGTGCAGCTTTCTAACTGAACCTAATTGCAGGTAAATAGAATAGATGCACACCAGTAGCGCTAAACACTGATTTTATGGAAGCTCTTGCTTGTGACAGTTTTCGTGCTGGCGAATTCGTCGCATAAGGCGAAGGAGCGATAGCGATAGAAGTGACGCATTAATGGTGTGGCCGAAAAGAATGCGGAACACGTACTTCGTGCTTGAAGACAACAAAAACAAAGCTAAGAAAGAAATGCGAAATGTGATTTCGGAGCAAGTATTCTGTTAGGTATTGCCAGGTTGGCGTCTTGAAAGCACCTAAGCGGAATAAAGTGTCTGGAAGAATTTCTTGGTAAACCTCCAATGTGCAGTGCATTTCCGAGATAGTGTACTTCATGGCCACAGATCCTCGCAGTTTTGGGCAACGTATCGTGCCTGTAGCTTCTTGCGCTTTAGTATTTCTTCCTCAGCCAAGTAACACCAGAAATCACGTGCCAGAAGCAGGGTAAATAAATGCTTATTCTGCCGCCTGCTTGGCCACAATCCAAGTATTGAAGTGGCTGTGATATGAGGGTACGGAATACTCATGGCGACGGAATGGGAAACAGGTTTAAGACGAAAAAATAGAAGAGTTTATAGCGGCTCTCACAGGAATACACACCGGCGATGAATTGCACAATATAACAGAGACGTGCACGACGGTGGAACAGCCCGGGTAGCAAGAATGTGCGCAGTACAAACAGTCGCTGTAAGAGCTGTAAATGAAAGTTAATGTTGTATTACAAGGCGACGAAATGGCTGCTAGTTATGCGGCACATAAGAGTAGGGTATTGGAAGTGTGCCGGATGCAGTGGCCTTTCGCGGTCAGTAGCAGAGGCGAACGCCACTCCATCCGCCTCAGACTACGTGGAGTGAAGGGGACCTTCTTTTCAACCACCGGGCTGTGACTCGAGTCTCTACGACAGGTCCAGAGTGGTCGACCAGCGTTGAATCCTCTTTAGCTCCCTATGGCACCAAGACTGCCAGAACCGAGGCCCTGGCTATGCATATAGCGAATCAGAATGGGAAAGAGGGGCTCGTTTCCTTCCAAAAATGTGCTTTATCAAAAACATCGAAATTTGCAGACGGCCAATATAACGCCTACTCCTAGTCAATATTTGTGTTTTTCCGATTACCCATTGATATCGTCGTAAATTTCAATGGGAATAAGACGAAGCATTATGGTTTTACAGCGAAACTATTTGCCGTCTCTGGACAAAATATGTCTATATTTCTTATATATATATAAAATGAATATCTGTAACCACAACACCCCCATAATGTAGACTACTTTATGTAGCTACACTTTATGTAGCTTCAAAATTGGCATGGGTGGTTAGTTTTTTTATAACATATAGAGAGAATGTGACGCGAAGAGCTTCATGCATATACATGGTGATAGTCGCGCCTTATCGGAACCCTATTAGGCAGAAAAATAGGTGGATGAGTAAGGTCATGTATTGTTTCTATAGCTCAGGTGTGGACAATCGGTATCTTCATAATCGATAAGAAAAAAATTTCAAAAAAAGACACCTGAAAGAAGACGCTGGCAACGCAGTTGACTATGTCAACTAAGGCGAGTGCAGGAGGACTCGGATTGATTGATTGTATGGTTTAACGCGCCGACGCAACGCAGGCTATGAGGCGCGCCGTAGTGGAGGGCTCCGGATTACTTTTGACCACCTGGGGATCTTTAACGTGCGCCCAAATCTCGTACACACGGGCGTTTTTGCTTTTCGCATCCATCATAAAAGCGGCCGCCGCAGCCAGGAATCGAACCGCGACCTCGTGCTCAGCAGCGCAACGCCTTAGCCACTGAGCCACCGCGGCGGGTAGGAGGACTCGGTCTGTTTTTCTTAGGATAACACAGAGCCTTCATACTTCGAATAAGAGAGCTTACACTGCCTTGTTATTTGAATACATTGCTATTTGTCCAGCGCTGGATATGAGAAGTACTACGTCATCGAGAGAGCTCTCATCCTGCAGTGACTGCCCCCCAAAAATAAAAATTTTGGGGTTTAACGCGCAGACGATACAACTGAGCTATCAGGTCTACAGTAGAGGAGAACTGTGATAAGTTTAGACCACCGGAGATTTCCGCGCGTTAAAATCTTGCCACACGGGTTGTTTGGCTTTTCGCCTTCAATGCAAAAGCAGCCACCGCGGTCGGGATTAAGCCCACGTCCTTGGGCTCAGCAGCACAGTGCCTTAGCCAACTTATCCACCTGCGCAGTGAACCTAAACTAAGGTAATAAGAACATGATGGCATTGATAGTAATGGTGATAATATTTATTACACTGGCCTTCAAAGTCTAGCTTCGCAGAATAGTAGAGGAGCGGACTTCTGCTCTTGACTACAGCGGAGAACACGACTTGGTAGCTGCGCGGTGTACAGCTAATCATGCGAAGAATACCAGAAGAATACAAGGAAATTGGTCGTACTGGCAGACAGTTTGTGATTGATTGATTGATTGATTGATTGATTGATTGATTGATTGATTGATTGATTGATTGATTGATTGATTGATTGATTGATTGATTGATTGATTGATTGATTGATTGTAAGTTTTAACGCTCCGACGTAACGCAGGTGATAGGGCCCGGCATAGTAGAGGGCTCCGAATTGATTTTGACCACATAAGGATCTTTAACGTTCGCCTAAATCTCGTACACTAGGGCATTTTTGCTTTTCGCCTTCTTTGCAAAAGCGGCCGCCGTGGCCGGGTACCCGACCCACGTCCTCGTGCTCGACAGTAGACAGTTTCTCAATCAAAGCTTATTTGTGTATGGTACTCTGTATGCTGATACCTGTAGAAACAAACATTCCTGGCTCCACGTGGACTTAAATTCGAAACGCTCTATCGAGAAACGCAAAGGGACAAGAGCGTCCCGGTAGGTCTGCTATAAGCGCACTATCACCGCTTGATTATAACCCCATGTAAACATAATTTATAGCTCACGGGGTTACGTCTGATAAATTGCATATAATTTATTTGTGGAACATTTGATTATAAACGACTAATATTGGCGAGATAGAAAAGAAAAAGGTGGCGATGGTAACGCAATCGCGGCATGTGCCCAGACTACGAGCTCGCTTCTTCAGAATACGCAACACTTCGCTCTTGCTCCGACTCACTTGGTTTCAGAAGATTTTTAACTTGGTTATATTGTAGCAGCTAAATAGCTGCAGTATGTGACGGCTTCGATGGCTAGGGTATGCTCTCTTTGGCCAAACTACGCGTGCAAAAAACGTGTTGTTGAAAAGTTATTATAATGACCGGCACTTTGGGCACAAAGAATCAAGGTTTTAGGGGCCTATAATATACGCTGAAAAGTGCCACTCAGCCATTTTTAAGCACCATAAACTGTCGTTTCGGAACATACAATATAGAAAAAAAGATAAATCTTTTATTACCGCAAAGCGGTGGGCTCGGAAAAAAAGTGAAATAATTCACGTGCCAAAGTATGTGCCCAGGTTACACACAGCAAAGGCCATCACAAAGTACATCTTTTAGGAGAAAATCGTTTTTCTGGCATCATTTCACAGTTTTTTGCTGTAACAAATAGATTTAATAATACAACACTGTTTTTATGTCAGTAGTAATCTAATTGGCGACAAGGTGGTTTAAGAAGGAAAGCAAAGTGTGTGGAGTTATTTGGTTTCCAAAGGCAGTACAGTTAAACCAGTATATAACGAAGTTGACAAAAGGTCGCAAGTTTTCGTTGCATCCAGGTTTTTGTTACATGCAGATTTCGAGATAAAGCTCGCGTGAATGAAGCAGAAACGAAACCAGAATGCCAGACTTAGTGAAGGTGAACTCACCCTTCAAGGATTTATGTCCAAGGGTAAAACTGCGTGATTTATGCCTGCTGCTTTCGCACGAGCTTAAGCACTACACCGCTTTCCAAAAAAAAACGAAGGTCACTTACCCTCATGTCCACAAACTCTTTTTGGTTCCAAAGGCGTTTGAAGAACGAAACTTATGCTGAAAGAGGGCCTTTTCGAAAACTTGGTTTCGAAGTTTTCATATTTCTCAAACTTTTGCCCTCTCAAAATTTTTGAGAGTGTCCTAGCTGAGATGCTGTACCGGGCGGCAACGGCATTTAAAAATTCGAGCTTGTCTTCAAACAAGAAAACTCTTCATTTTATGCCCGCAGAGCTCATCACCGGCGAATCGACACCCCATATGGCTGTTAACATGCACGACTAGTCGCTGACAGGCAGGTCTAGCACCTCAAGTCGTCATCCTCGAACCGACATCACACGCAGACATGGAAGCTTGCGGTAACGTTCTGCACGGGCAAAAAACAAACGGAAGTATGCTTACTCTTGCCACCTGGTGTGGTGCTACAGAAAGAAGACCCATGGCCTCCGTGATGAGCTGATGGCGCAGCAGGCTAAGCCAAACTTTAAGTTAAGGCTTACGTTAGCCGTGAGATGGAGCAAGCCACTCCTATAAACATAATCTTAACTAACATCGGGATGGCAAGCAAAGGACAGGCCAATCATCATCATCTTCACAATCATGACGAATTCCTTTTTTGGATATTCTAGACGTTTTTATACCTTCTGGCTTCTTAAAGTAGTTCTAGTATTCGGTAAATTAGAGCATTTCTCTGGCTGATTTGTCACTGAAAGTGCAAAAAACAATGGCCGGTCTGCTAAGTGACTTCGTTACATCAAGGTCAACCGCCGGAACACCTACGTTACATAGATGTCGCACACACACGGGCTTCTGAGGTGTTGGCGATGGGAAATAGAAAAACTTCCTTAAATCGAGGAATCCGTAACACAGAGGTTCGTTACATCCAGGTTTACCTGTACTCGAAAATGGTACAGTTCATATCTCTTGTAAAACTGTTGGGTATTTTTATGCTTTTGCTGTTAGGTTCGGAACTGATGTTATGAAAGCGTCATGATGACGTAAGTGAGATTTGTATGTTTTTGCTTGGTTGAAGTTATAAGGGTTGTGATCTGAAACCAAATTGAGTTTGTTGAATAGGTTTCTTGTATCTGCATTATGGTCTACGCCAGGTATATGTCGCAGCACTTTTTTTGAAACACGTTCATTCAGTTTAGGTTTGTTTTGGTTGTATTTCCCCACACAAGAAAGCCGTAACTCAGTTGAGGCATAAACAACAAGTTCTGGATATGCAGTTTAACCGAAGGAGGCAAAAATACTTAAACTTATCTAGTATTCCAACAATTTTGCTATTCACGTAATTACATTGTTTACATAGTCATTCAAAACATATTTGTGTTGAAAAATACACCAAGTGTTTTTACGGAATCTCCTACGTCTATAGTTTCATTGCCAAGAGTAATATTTGCATTTCGGAATGCGCTTGACTGCCTAGGGGAAAAGAAAACTTTGTTTCTTTTGTACTAACATCCAAGAAGTCACCACGCTCCAACCATGCAACTCTGACAGTGTTTTGTTTATCTCAGATCCAAGTGTTTCGCAAATCAAGTGTTGTATATAAGTGGAAAATAAAAGTGTTGTACCATCTGCGTATATGCCGTACTGCGGAGCTTGTCTAATTGTAGTCAGACATAGACGTAAAAGGTAAATAGTAGGGGTCCAAGAATACTCTCCTCAGGAACGCCCGCATGCAATGGCCGAGAATCCGATGAGTGTTCACGAATTGAAACTACTTGCGTACGATTTTTAAATACAATTTTATAAAGCCAATGGAATACCTCCTACGCCATACAGTTCTAGTTTTGCTAGTAGAGTTGCATTATTTAGGTTTCAACTTCAAGTTTATTTTCCAGCATTACAGTGTTGGGGGTCCACCAGACGAAAAAGCGGTCAGTGACCACTTGAAGGGTGCCTGGCCGCCCGTAAACACAGCAGCTGTCTGGCAACGGTAAAAAGCATACACATGCTAATATATACGTGAAATTAACAGCTATATACAGATGCATAAGTATACATGCAACAACAATGCATAAGTGCACATACTCTTAGATAATATTAATCATGACATATATTAGGTAACAATAGAAAAAAATGCATAGACACACTAAACACAATTCTGAAATATAACAGAACCAGCTATAAATTATCCAAGGCATGCGACACTTCACTGTGCGAAAGAAAAAGAAAACAGAACAAACAATAAAAGCCTATACAAGTGCACAAAAGTTAGACCAATAACTATCTGGCCACAAAATATTTTCGCAGATTCGTCTTCGTACACTTTCTGTAGTCGATACCATCTCTTTGAAATTTGTTAAGGATCGAGGGCAATGAATACTGCAAGGACTGTAGAAAATACCCGGTGCGCCGAAGGGGGAACGCGCCACCTGTCACCGCTGCGTGTGCGAGAGTCGCTTGATTGAGGAGTAATGCTTGAAATTGTTGTAATGAAGTTTCTGAACTTGTCATTAGAAAAAAGATACGAATTAAGTAGACGGAAATCGTAGTAATTCTTCGCGCTAACTATTTCATGTCAGGAAAACAGCGGTGCACTAGGATCTCTGAAAGGGACATTTGAAATAAATCGAAGTGCTCTCTTTTGCAGGCGTAATATTAACTCTAGGTTATGCATCGTAGTTGTTCCCCACACTAGGTGGCAGTAGTAGATTTAGGCGATCGAACGCTTCTGACAGACCTACGTACACTCCAGCTACAACTTTTTTTTCAAACGCTTTCAAAATAAATTATTTTGGGTAAGAAGGGAAACCTCTGTAGGTCTGTGCTTACGAAACCAGAATTGTTTCAAGATAATCAAATTAAACTGATCGGCAAAACCTGTTATTCTAGTGTGCAATAATTTCTCCAAACCTTAGTAAAAAACCGGTTGAATAGCGATCGGGCGGTAATTTCTTAGAGAATTTCTCCTGACACCTTTAAAAATAGAAGTGAGCCTCGATGCTTAACATCTTCTTTGGAAATAAGGCCGTCGGTAAAGAAAGATTATATACGTCTGTAATTGGAGTTACAATTACAATTTGTGTTACGATATGTTTCACCGGTCCGGTTTGGAAATGGTCTATGTCCGGTGCTGAGCTATTTGCAAAAGATTTATATGTTAGTCTACCATGGTTTCAGATGTGGGTAGGAGATACAGACTCGCAGCTCTTCTGGTGACAGTATTTGCAGCCTCAAGGGAATGAGAGCTGTTAACAAAATTTCTAAAATATTGCTTGAAGAAGTTAGCTAAATCAGTGCCACTAATCGTTTCGTTGTTTATTGTCAATTCCGGTATCTGTTGTCTGTTGGGGACGCGGTTTAGCAGTTCATTACATTTTCCAGACTTTGTATCCAACTTTCCAGACTTTCCTGGCTCGATTTGTACGTATTTGATACATATTTTAAGACAAATGTGTGGCTTGCAGTAAAAACAGCGGAGCTTTAGTGCGGTGGGAAAGTATTTTATTGTCTCCTTTAAAACTAGCCAAACTAAACTTGGTCTTTTAAGAGATTTACGTGAAATGCAGAGTGATTCAACAACAAAATAAAAGCTTAAAAGCCCTGACAAAGCACACCTATCAGAAAAATTGGCGGGTTGAAGTTGTACCTCATTTCGGTGCTAATTGTATACGAAAAACAAAACACAAGGTTCGATAAAATTGGGGAGCGTTCTTGTAATTGCGGACGCTTCATGACCTGATTTTCTGTAGAATAATAAATTGTTTGGTGGTCAGAACCTTCAGCAGTTCTTTTAGCAGACGAAATCTATAAATTGTATGTGAGACAGAACTGCAGATGGTCACACAAGAAGGGCTCTGTAAGCAACCGGTCTTTTCGGGACGTTGGGGCAATCAGTCCTGGACCTTCGAAATGGGCTGAGCATTCTTAGGTCACAGTGGTACATAAGCTCTCAGCTAGTGGAAATGTATTGCTCTCAGAGTGTAAAATAGCACACGAATTTGCCAAGTCAGGTTGAAGTGTATCGTGGTGAAAATAATGTTGGCTGCGACGCCTATGTCATCTGCAATCCTGTTAGTACCACCAGCGAGCGTATTTGTAGTTGTTTTCTGCCCTTAGCAGGTGCAATAAGCACAATCGTAAGCAGCTAATTAAATAAACAACTGCTTATGGAAGAAAGATATTAACTGCAGCTATTTATTTGTTTACAGCGCTGAACCACCTCCCCAACTGTTCCCAGAACCTAGGAAGCCCACAGATAATACAGGAAAGTGAAAATATTCCGTACACACTACTGAGTTTTTCTGTTCTGCAAAAGAGAATAACTAGGGCAGCTGCAGTAATAACACCATTCAGCAACAACGGCCTATATTGCGCCTATAATATTAAACCACACCCGTCATTCTTTGAAACTAATTCTCTTATTGCTACGATTCTAAATGCCCTTGAAGATTATCCGGCAAGAAAAATGACGGCTGTAACGACTAGAGTACTCCAATAAGCTCCAATGATCGCAATCAATTAAGCTGCATTTTTCGTTCCTTCTTCGTCCTGCACGTCCTGAAGCATGCCGTGCGGCGGTGTTCCCGTTATCTGCGTATGGCTGTGCATGTGTACTTAGTGTCACCTTAAAACTTTGGTCTTTCTGATTAGCCCGTGGTTTTCTCCTTGGAGGCATCTTTGACCTTGAGTGGCATGTGCACGGCTGTGTTGCGTTCATTTTCTTCATGGTCTGTTTTTTGCGTTCACCATGAATAGCTCAATTAGGAAAAAATTTTCATCCTTGTTTCGCGGAAACAATGTTGAAGATGGACACAGGACAAAAACAGCTCGTCTTAGAAGGTACGACGTTGCTGATGTCGGCTGCGGTGTCGCTGCGTGCGGGCCTCTGACGGCTCCGCGGATGAGGCAAGGAAGAGGTGTTGGTGGTTGTGCACGCCTTACGTTTCTTGACTTTTTTGGCACGGCACCCGGTTTTTCCTTACAAAACAGTGCTTGTGAAGCAAGAACAGTCTTTGCAGACTATCGACCTGAAAAAACAAAAAAATGCATCTATAAAACAAAAACGGCCTTTTTCAACGCTAAAAAGCCCATATATGCCCATGCAGTTAAACATGGAGCTAAAAACCCATATTTTCAAAATGGGAATTATAGGCACAATGAACTATTGCTTTGAAATGCTCCCTTTCCCTTTGTTTTATGCCTATATGTTAAATGGTGTTGATACGGCCTCAAGGAAAAAATAGCCAGTTTGCCTAATGTTCTGATCTCTAATTATTATAAAAATTTTATTGTGACAAAGCAAGAACTTTTGCGGGATACTAAACTATGTAGAGTTTCTAACGCCAAGATTACGAACAAAAATGACTTACCAAAAAAGCAGACGTAGAAAAAACGGTCGGATAAAATCACGTGCTCATTAAAGGACAGCGAATATAAATGCATGACTTTATTTCCGTGCACATTTTCGGGAGAACAAACTAGTTTAAAAATATTGAATTATATTGCTTTGCTGTCACTCAAACTGGTATAATTGTCGCAAGAGTTATCCGTATTGTATACGTAACGCGTACGTGGGGGGCTGATGCCAAGAAGATGAAGTGGGTGCTCAGCTTCCCTGAAAATAAAATAATGTGGGTGGCTTAAGTATGGCAACGAACGCCAAGTACCCATCACCAGAACACGTTTAATTGATTTGCTGGCTTCTACGCACACATGAACATCATACAGGATATAAATGAATGAAAAAAAAGGACGGCACATGCCTTTTATCGTACCGCCCAACTCAAATTACAAGGTTCTCCCCTGACGTATCTTGTCTTTTTTCTGCCGTACACGCGCAGGCTCGGTCAATTAGGAGTGCGTAATTATTAAAGCGTAGCTTCGGTGTCCTAACTGATGCCATTGCACGCCATTACGCCTTGCAGGTAAGCCAACTGTATCTGACGCTGATAATAAATGATCGTGGGCGAAATGAATGTACAAAACGCTTCTCGTGGCCGCAATCGAACCTAGATCACTCGTGTTATGAAGCCGGCGTCTATGTAATTGTTCTGTCGGACATTGTCGAAGCTGTTTGGAAAACTCAGACGACAAGCACCGAATCCGCCACGAGAACAATGACGTTGATCTCCTTGCCCTAAGGCTTTTACCCACAAAGGCCTACCTACTCATTTTGATGGTGAGAACGTTAGGCCAATGTCACATCTTGGGGTTTAACGCATCCAACCGGCACCCACAGAAAAAATTTGCAGCGTATCTACTCCTTTCGTTGCAAATGCCGACAAAAAGCGATAGTATTTATCGACTTTTGCCAAGTAAATGCCCCCCTTCGTTTTCCCCCTCACCTCTCATGTCCTTCTTGCGTCGCGCTCCGCCCAGGGTAAAGACGCCAAAGGCTTGCTTCAATCATTTCAAATTTGCCGCCTTCTACTGCTCCAGGCCAGGTGTCTTGAAGCCATCGCTTCCGTACGGCGGAGACGTGCGTGAATCAAGACGCCCTACTTCAACATTCATAGAACCACGTTGCCGTACTCCACGTGCGTTCGAAGCAGAACGTGGAATTTAACTAGTGGAACCTTTGGTAACTGTTGCCGGTTGATTTTTTAAAATGGCGCCGGAAGCTATAGCGGCGCGGGCGACACCAGGTGATGACGGAGTGATTTTTTTCTGCAAGTATTTATTTCGCAAAAATCCAGCATGTATGATTTTTTATGAACGAACACTGCAAATATTACTTCTGTATTGATTTGTTGTCTTATATTTGCGTAGTGTCTTGTTGTTCTTCAAAAACCTTGAGAAGTATGAACATTACTCCGTACTTAGACGGGTAGATTTAGCTGTGACTATAGAAGACGATTGCGCAGGCCTTGTTTTACATTGGCCGGTGGGCTGAATCGAGTCACAGACAGACCAACAAACAGACAGACATACAGACAGACGAAACTTGCTGGGTTTACCTAGCCCAAGAAAGAGTATCTTATTTAAAAATTTCTCACTGAACGCCCAGAAGCAAGTACTGGTTCGCTGCACACGTGAGAGTTGCTGTTGGTATTCTAGAAAATTGGCGCGTACCTCCAGAGTAACGCATATTCGCCGTGCATGATTGTCCAACCAATGAATTCATTGCTGTAAAGTCTTCGCATTCAACCGTCGTCGTCATTAGATGACGGGGTGCATACTTTTTGTTTGTTATCACACTGCAGGACACTCGAACACTTTAAAATGCTAACAAGGTGAACTTTGAAGGAATTGGGTTTGGGACCTACCCGATAAATATTAAGCCTGTTACGTGTCATTAAAAGGTTTACCTTGCGCAACCTTTGCGTCGACAGAGAGGTACAAAAATCCAAGGAAGGCGAGAAACTAACCGAGCTCTCCAATCATGCATAAGAGAAAATAATGAATGCGAAAGCAATATTGATTGATTAGTGATTGAGAGTACTGAGTTGTGCTGTTAAGTAAACTCAGATTAAAATGCCTTTAGACTGCTTCCGTTGGTGTAAGTATGTATTCAGGTAATTCAGCAAGGTAATATGACTTATGGTTGCTTATGGTGAATGAAGAAAAATTAAGGTCGAATGAAGTGGGTTAGAGTAGTGTGAACAGCGAATAATGTTCATAAAAGCAATCATAGCGCATTTAAGTGTATTTGACTAGAGTAAGAGGAGTTATTGAGCCCTAAGTTGGATTGCAGGGAATTAGGATGGAGTAGAGTTGTGTCCTGCAGTGTACACACCGAGCTTAACATAAAGACAAAGATGAAGAGTTCAGTAGGATGGGTTAGGTTGGACTTACATTTGTTAAGGTACATTTGCGATTGAATCGGATTGAGCTGACATAGGTGAAATAAGCTGAAAAAGCACAGGTTAGGAAAAAGAAACATAGATAAATGCCGGTAAAATGCCGTGTATGCTGTGTAGAGGGTGGACGTGTGCATGAAAACTAACTTTTAGAAATCTAACCCAAACTTTCGCTTTTAAATCAGGGACAGGGTTAGGTGCCCCGAGAAACCACCGGTACAGTGGTTTGGCGGTGCCGGTGTGATGGTGATGTCTCCATAACCGAGCAAGCGAACGAGACACCGAAGGCAAAAATAAAACGGAGGAAGTGCGTGTGTTGAAAGTTTGAGGGGAGCGGCAGGCAGTGCTATGGCGTCATCTCCTAGCGCGTCCCCAGGGCTAAGCGTGTCTGACTGCCTCCCGCTTACACTTTCGCTATGCGTCGCGCCCACGAAAGCCCGCCGCCTCACATTTCGCCAGATGCTCCTTTTGCATCCGTGACTCAATCGAAACGCATGACATTGGCGCGGTTAAAACACCATTTGCAACAAAATTCCGGGTGGCAATGACGCGCTATCACATAGCGGTGGAGTAGCGCGCGCACCCATGCCGTCATAGATCACGCGGTCGCTTCCTGAGACGCAGTAGCAAGCACCGTTGAACGCCGCAGCTGAACGCGGAGACAATATAAGAAAAGAGCAGGGATACCGTTCAGAGGAGGAGGTAGAGGGCCGGCCGTACGAGGACTGTGAAAAGGAGCAGCTGGCGCTAGTGGACAAGCACACGCAGAAGATTGCCATGACACTCCGGACTCCTTGCATCGACGCAGAACTGGCTCACCAGTGAGAAGCCAGACGCAGCCTCACCAAGCGCTGGAAACGGCACGGAAATAACAAGAAACTGCGGAAGATGATTAATTAAATTAGCAGGAAACCTGCTGAGTATGTGGCCAAGTAAAGAGAGTTGGCTCAGTCTCTGTGACGGCCTGCGTGGGACACTCTCTTGCCGTAGGACTTGGCAATTGCTCCGCCATCTCATAAACCCACGGGCCAGCAAAAGCGCAACCAACGAAGCATGGCGCGCACATTAAACAACTACGCAGGAGATGCGAAGAACCTTTGGAAGACCTCAAAGACAGCTACCTGAATACGTAGAAGAGTGTGGAGCAACTTGGTCCGTGCAGAGGCAGCTCTAATGAGGTCTTGGACAGGCCTTTTATCGACTTTAAATTGCGAGCGGACATTTCTGAAAGTAACACACGCAGTTCACCAGGGCCTGACGCTATTACTTACAGACTCCTCAACAACTCGAGCGACAAATCCAGAAAAGAGCTCCTTAGACACATGAACAGTGCCTGGGAAAGCGGCGTGTTGCCAGGCAGCTGGAAGGAGGCGGAAGTCACGTTCATCCTAAAGGCTCCGAAGTCACCACACATGGATAACTTACGGCCTATCTTCCTCACGTTCTTTGTGGGCAAGGTTATGGAAAGAATGGTGTTAAATAGTCTGCGAAAACATCTGGACAGCACTGATCTTGACAGCCGGACTCTATGTTCAGATTTCTGAGGCACTTAAGCACGCAGGACGTGCTGCTGCAACTGAAGAAAGAGGTCAATACACAAGCCACCAAGCAATCGCCTAGACCCATCTTAGCGCTGGACCTCAAGGGAGCGTTTGACGACGTCTCCCACTCTAGCCTCCTAGCGAACCCTCAGGCAACAGGCCGCGGAGAGCAGGGTATACTACTATGCGGGATTTCCTGACAGGCCGCAGTGCTCAAATCAAGGTGGCGGAAGAGGTATATCCACCCATAGTGTTGGGAAGTAAGGGGACCCCACATGGATCCGTCCTGTCGCTTGTTCTCTTTAATATGGCACAATTAGGCCTGCCCAAGGCGCTCGGAGTAGTCGATGGTTTGGGGCACGCGCTCTACGCCGACGACAATTCGCTCTGGACGACGAAGGCGGGCTTGTTAGGGTGGATTCAAGAGACGCTGCCAGCAGGCGCAGATGTGGCTGGTAAAAAATTACGCCCATCTTCCCGCGAGGGAACCCTGATGTGATGCGACGCATCGGGGGGTTGAATTGGCATTTCCATTGGCTTGATTCTCTAAACCGGGCAAAACGTGCTGTGAAGGCGTATGATGCATTCCATCACATGCGGGTGTTCTCAGACGCGGGAAGATAGGCGTAATTTTACTTTAGCGTTTTGAGTGACGCTGGTATTGGATTGCATCACACCACTCGCTGAAGGGACCGTCGCTTCCATCACGTCTTCATCGGAAGAATCTAGTCAAGCACGCAGTCGTCAAGCAAAGTGAGACGAAGTTGAACGAGAGCGAGCGCTCAGAGAGAGAGAGAGAGAGAGAGAGAGAGAGAGAGAGAGAGAGAGAGAGAGAGAGAGAAAATGACTTTATTGAATGTTCCTGCGGAGGGAGGAGGCTACGGCCACGCAGGGCGGGCCTCTCCTAGACGAGGGTTAGGTCGTCCCTGAAGCAATGCCTCGCGGGCGTCGGCGCGTTCGACGCACGTTGGGTGTGCGGGTGTTGACCCGTCGACCCTCCGACGACGCTTCCCTACGCTTCTGCCCTGCAAGAGCAGCCTCGAGCCGCTGGATAGTCTGTATTTGTATCTCGTGCTCACTCAAGTTCATGGCGAGAGTGGTGTCCTCGGGCATACGTCTTGCGTCGTCTGCCGCTATTAAATGTATTTCACAGCCCCACATCAGGTAGGCTAGCGTTGCATTTGTTCTCTTGCACATACTGCACAACAAGTTTTCGTAGATATCGGGGCACACGTGGCGCGCGAGCACCGGGGTGAGCACTGAGTTCGTCTGTAGTTGCCTGTAAAGCACTGCTTCGGTGCGGTTGAGCTTCGGATGAGGGGGCGGTTTGGTCCGCCTCCCAAGCCTCGCGGTTCGAAAGTTCGCGCGCGGCGCCGTCCGCTTCCTCGTTGCGGTTGGGGTGGGCGCCGGCTCCGACGCTTGTGTGCGCCGGAAAGCTGCGGAGATGGGTGACTTGTGCGGTTGGTGCTCCTCTGGCTGGGCACTGCAGTGAGTTCACAACACTCGCACTCAATAGGTTCACTGCACTTGCACTCACTGTGTTTTTGGCGTAGTTTGCGATAGCCGAGCGCGAATCCCTGAGCACTGTAGTACATTGCGGGTGTGACAGCGCGAGCGCGATGGCAACCTCCTCTGCCTGCGTGGCAGAAGGAGCACGAACACTGCACGCACTGTACACTTCCCCTGTTGTAGACTTCACCGCCACGGCCACATAGGTGTTCGGACGGTTTGGCTACCTTGCTGCGTCCACGTAGAGGGCTCCCGTGTCATTCGCTGACTGAACCGCCACAGCGCGGTAACCGCTTTATAGTCACAGCGCCTGAAAGAGAGGAGATAGCGGATGAGAGTCGCGCATGCACGCACTTGCGCGACGGGAGCAGAGCGAAGCGCGTGGACGCAGCTGTTGTTTATGATAATGAGACGGAGTAAGAGTGTTCCGCATGGCTGTCGGAGAGAAGAGCGGAGGAGAGTCGCGCATGTGCAGGTGGCGTGCGGACGCCGCCGACGCCGACGCAGGAGGGACATGCCTCAGAGCAAGAGACGCGCCGCATCTAATACGCGAACGAATGTGGACTGCGATGTTCGCCTCAAAAATCTCAACTGGTGGTTGTCCGCCCTCGGGCGCCCAAGACACAGAAGGCACAGGAGGAAGATGTGAAGATGGTCCGAGAGGGCGAAGACATCGTTTCAGGACACAGGGTTAAGATTCTGGGGTCACCATCCAGGCAGGCAACAAGGCCACTACGTCTGTGCGCAAGCTTAAGCACTCCTTAGGACAGATCGTGCACATGCTTCGGCGGGTGGCAACAAGGTGAAGAGGACTGAAGAAGAACGACACCCCGAGGCTGGTGTCGTTTTTTACCACCCCGAGGCTGGTGAAAAAAGAGCCAGGTGGACACAATATTACGCAAGGCAGTGCAACAAGCCATCAGAGTTCCCATGGGTGCGTCGACGGACAACCTCCTCTAAATGGCTCTACACAATACAGTGGACGAGCTGGTTGAGGGCCAAGTATCCAGCAAAAATTGGGGCTGAGCCACACTAAGGCGGACCACTGTGTACTGGGAAGAATAGACTGGAGCGTGGCAGAGCTGAAGATCGAGAACTGTTTGCAGACAAATGGCGAGGCGCAATCAAAGTCAAGCCTCTCGCAAAGAACATGAAGCCAGCTCACTGTGGCGGCAGGCGTGACGCTAGGGCTCGTACCCTAAACAGACTACTGGTGAGCGAAGACGGTGTCGCCTTCACGTACGCCTCCATAAACAAGGGGACGACCATAGCAGTCGCGGTGGTGACAACTAGGGGCGAGCTGCTGACATCGTTTGAAATCAGAGCGGTGGAAGAAACGGAAGAGTTGGCAATTGCCCTAGCCCTCACCCTTCCGAGAATTTTCAAGGTTGTCACCCACTCACAGGAGGCGTACAGGAACTTCCAGTCAGGTTGGGTGTCACGGCGGGTACTTCGCATCCTGAGATACGAAACACATCGAGACAGCCATATTAAATTAGTATGGGTTCAAGCCCACTCCTTGGTGCAGGGCAATGAGCTTGCCCACCGACAGGCCCGCATGTTAACGTCCCGGTCAACAGCTAAGGAGGAGGCGAGAGGTGAACCTATGGTTACCTACAGAAAGATAGTGCAGCACTATCGAGAGGATAGGCAGAAACTTCCTGCCCCGCACCCAGAATTTACGCGGGAGCAGCAAGTACTGTTTCGACAAATTCAGTCAGGATCTTTTCCTAACCCTCACTTACTGAATAGCATGTTTCCCAATCAGTATCACCAGACCTGCCCCGAGTGCAGGCAGCTCGGTACTCTCCGCCACATGATAGGAGAGTGCGATGTCAGCCCAAAACACCCACCCCCATCCACAACTACTACACTAAAAACACCGCCCTTTCCCCTAGCAAGCGATGGAGGATCTTGCCGTACAGCCCCTCTTTGGAGGATCAGCTACGACTGGTTACCGGGGGCAAGGTGGCGAAGGCAGCACATAGAACCGTGTGAACAGGGGTCCACTATCATCCAGCGCTTTGCGCTGCGCAGAAATTGGGCGTTAAGGGTATAAGTATCGTCGGCTGCTTTTTTTTACACTATGTTTAGTATTGAATGAACTAAAAAGCACAAACTTTTTTTTACTGTATCGGTAGTCATCATTTAAGCGTTTCTCGGAATCTGACGAAAACATCTTCCTCAAATTCCTAAGTTTAAGGGGCATTTTATTATAGCAATTTTTGGTGACACTGTCAAAATTATACAAAACCTAATAGCACGATATTTTGCAAGAACCATAAAAATTAGTGAAAAGCTTTATTGCAAGGGGCACAGAAAATCTTCCCAGGAGAAAAAGCTGGTAGTTTACTAAAAAAGGCGCTGTCTGTCAACAAAAAAGTTTTGGTAGGTTTTAACGAATGGGCAGAAAGTTTTCTATGAATAAGACGAAATTAACTAAACCATTCCTAGCAATTGAAAGACACCGCGAGGTGGCCTGTGGAAGTTCTAATTTCTTTTATGAGTGCTGTTTCTTGTACATATCAGTCAACACCACATCCATGATGTTGCTTTATAAAACAGCAGCAGGTAGTGCTGCTTGTTAGTCTGTATTTGCTTTTTAATAAAGTGCGCGTGAATGCTTTATCAAGCAGAAAACAAAAAGGTAAGAATTGTTACCTTTTTGATAAACTATTGATGATGTTTTGCTTAAGCAAAACATCATCAATAGTATATTTCTGTGTAGGCTCTTGTAAACCTTTTTCCACGTATTTCTGCTTTCACTGTGTTCCTACAACGTTTTTAAAAAATGTAGCCTGCCCCGCCAAAATAAAAAAACCAGTTCTGCCACTTTAGTGCGTGTGTTTTATATGTTGTGTCCTTCCGTTTTTCGTAACAAGCTTTTATAATTTGTTTCACCACACAATACCCCAGTGACCGCGCAAGTATATCTAATGGTGCTTTATTACTGAAGCCTTAAATCCCGCATTAGCCGACAATGCGGTGTTCGGCAATGGCGAACCCCCCCAAAAAAAAGTCCAAAACGTCCATCTGGGCGTTGTCATTCTTGGGCGTACAACACTGCACTGGTGTTACTGGCATTCAGAGAAATTGCTTCAACTACGTCCACCCAACACCTTTCGAGCTCTCATCGAGGCACATCACACCACACCGAAGTCGTGTACGATCAATTTCCACCATGCGACGCTCGACTCTAGCCGATTCCGATACCAAAGCGGAATATTTTCTGCAGCAACGTAGCTTAAACTCTTTCTTAAGCTCCGACTGATGCTACTGCTGTTTCCACCGTAGCTTCCGCTGACACCCCCACCATTTTAACCGAGAACCACAACCATTAGAGCATAGACGAGACCAATATAAGCGTGTTTTAATAAGCCTGCGCACCCTACTTCCAAAAAGAGTAACTACTCCAGCGCTTAAGATACTCAGGACATTGCAGACCAGCCCACAGTTGCTATCCTATGGTCCCGGCAGACGCCTCACTCCCTGGGAGCGAGCAAGATATACTAGAGCCCGCGAACCTTGATACCGGTGTTCTCTGCGAGGCCGCGTGTCTCGGTGCCTTCAACGGCTTTTCCGGACACTCTCTCCTCCTTCTCTTCCGACCTATTATCCCAGCCACCCCCGTCACACTCACCAAACGTAACCCCACCGACTCAGCCCTATCTATCAACGCATCCCGAATCTGGTGCGGACTACAAACCCGTACAAACTCTAACTCAAGCTGCCTCTCCCAAAATCTTCATAACGCGCCACAATATCACTTCCCGTATAGTCAATCTCCTTCCACCACTCTCCACGTCGTCCGTCTGTGCCCTCTGCCGCTATGCCTCTGCCTGTCGCCCTTAATGCGTGTTGAGCGTCCGGGACCTGTACGAGCTGCGCAAACTAATAGAGGGCGCGACAGAAGCAGCGGTGACGCGTGGCTTTCTGAACAGAGGAAGCAACACCGTGAGTGCTAATTTTTATATGCGAAGAATTTCATTTTGGGTAAAGGCCATAAAATACCTCGTTCGTAACTCCGGCCTTCAAACTCAGTGAAGGCAGCGCTCTTAACAATTGTGGAGTGAAAGCACCTAATAGGTCGTTCGATTAAAACGGAGATGTGGGGAGAGGGATCTTGGAACGCGAGTAAGGGCCAGCTTAGCCAATTTTGTTGCCTTTCGCTGGGAAAACTCAATTAACTTCCTTATCTAGAGGGGATGGGTATGGAGATGGACATAGCAGAAAGTGTAGGTGCACGTAAAGCTTGCCCGTACCGATAGCCTAGCGGTTTAACATGTGCGTCATGTGCTAAAAAAGCTCCGCTGGTCATCTACCTTGACAGATTGGATTGCCTGCTAATTTTGTGTTCAATAAACATTACAGCTCCCTTCGTACCTATTGCCTAAATTAATATTTTAACCTTAACCCATTTCGAATGAAGATGTTGACTGTGTGTATTTACAAAATAATTATGAAACATGTAAAATCAACCAGTGAGAAATTCTCTCCAGGTAAAATGACCCAACTTTACTGGTATCTATTTAGCTGTTTTAAGGAAACAGGCGGACTCTATTGAATTTCGTTTGTTTTGAAACACTAGTGATAACAAAAATTTTCTACATAAATTGCTTAAACTAAGTCCATACCAGTTTCATGCTTTCCGAGTATTGTGAACATAAAATGTTTATGCGTGAATTGTCTTTGTCAGACCTTTTGATTCAACCTTTAGAGGCTTCTGGAACTACGCATCTCTTAATAGCTGACGAGAAATGAATAATTCGCCTCTTTGTTGCAGGAGTTTGTGTTAAATAAAGGTCACCGAAAAACACCTGTACTATTCAAAAATAAATGTTTTTAGCTACAGACACGTGTACGGGATACATAATATTATTTGCGTCCTTCGATGATGCAGTAAACATAAACCTGTGGTCATTTTTTCTGCGTGATTGTGAGAAGCTCTCTGCTGTTGGGTAAAGCTATGACACAGTAACGTGTTCCAATGATTTCAAAATTTATGATAAATATTTGCCTTTAAGGTCCGATCTTTCCACAAAAACTGTTCCTGTTTTCGTCCACACACGTTGCTTGTTTCATTGCAGCGTCGCTTATTCCTTGGTTTTCATCGCAGCTTTAAAAATCGCGAAAATTCTATGCCGAGTGAAATTTTTCGACGGATATAAGTACGAATACAAACAGTTTCTCTTCCATTAGAGGTAGGAGCTGCTTGTACAGCCAGAACAGTATTTGTCGAATAAGGCGCTCACAGAAATTAAAATAACATATTCTCTATATTGCTGCGAACAATGCATTGGGTTTCTTTATTTGGGTTTTGCTTTTACCGCCGGGCTGCTCAGGTCTGTGTTATCTATGTTATCTCTGTGCCAAGGGAAGCGCGTGTTCCATTCTTTCTTTCTATGCCGCATGTGTTATCTCTTCTGACAGGGAGAGCGTTCCGAACTAGAAACACTCGCGCCGAAAGATAAAAGCCAGCAGAGCAGACGCCGCGGCTTACATTCGACTCTCGACGCTCGCCTAGCACGTCTCTTCTGACTGCCGTCTCGCTGCCTGTGTATTCTTTGAGTTGTTAGGGGAGCGCACGTTCGCTCCAATATACTCTTTTTCCTTGAAGACAACTGCGTCGTCTTTGACTTCGTGACATCTGGTAGAGGTGCGGGATATCGAACCCCGTACCTCTCGCGGAATAGAAGAAGCTGCGCTTTCTTATGCGGGGCGTAAAGCAAGAGCTTTTCGCTGGACTAATTCCCACCCCCCAAGAACCGTCGCTGAGTTCGTGACCGAGGCGTCCATAATTGAAAGGAACAAGTTATTGTCTTTGCTGCGTCGCTACACCGAGTGTTTTTCGTCGAACTCAATGTTACGTCACACACCTCTGGCGAAGCACCAGATAATAACCGAGGATGGAGCCCGACCTACCCGACAGTCACCGTACCGTGTCTCTTCACACGAGCGCGAAGCCATCCGGGCTCAAGTCGATGACAAGCTCAACGACGACATTATACACCCATCGAAAAGTCCGTGGGCTGCACCCATCATACTCGTGAAGAAAAAGATGGCACACTGAGGTTCTGCATTGACTACCGGTGATTCCACAAGATCACCAAAAAGGACGTGTAGCTCCTCCCCCGAATTGACGACGCCCTCGACCACCTCTGCCACGCGAAGTACTTCTCATCGATGGATCTCAAGACAGGCTACTGGCAAATTAAAGTGGACGAGAGAGATCGAGCGAAGACTGCATCCATAACCCCGGACGGCCTATACGAGTTCAAGGTGATGCCGTTTTGGCTATGCACGGCACCAGCAACGTTCCAAAGGTCCATAGACACTGTGCTAGCTGGCCTGAAGTGGCACAACTGCCTCGTATACCTTGACGACGTAGTGGTATTCTCTCGGACTTTCGACGAACACCTTGCAAGGTTGCAGTCTGTACTCGAGGCCATCCGTACGTCGGGGTTAACGCTGAATCATGAAAAGTGCCCCTTCGCGTACGAGGAACTCAGGTTTTTGGCCCATGTCGTCAACCCCACGGGAGACCTGCCTGACCCGGCGAAAACTTCAGCCATAGCGAACTTCCCAAGACCGAAAGATAAGACGGACGCGTGCAGATTTCTCGGACGGTGCGAATAGTACCGGCGCTTCGGCGCAAACTTCTCACGCATTGCAAAGCCACTCAGATGCTTGAAGAAAGATAGCACGCCTTTCAGCTGGGAAAGTGCCCAAGAGGAAGCAATCTGCGAACTAGAACAACGCCTGCAAAACCCGCCCGTGCTCGCTAATTTCGACGAAAACGCCAAAACGGAAATTCACACGGGTGCCAGTGATATAGGCTTGGGTGCCGTAGTCGTCCAAAAGCATGCATCGAAATGTATTCCGGCGTTGAAGACTGGTGAGCGGCCCTTTATCTGCAATTTCTGCGCGTGCTCCGCGACGGAGGCTGCAGGTAGTCCTAGCGACGAGTCCGTGCAAGAAAGCCAGCGGATTTCCCCATGTTTGTAACAACAGGATGGCGCTCCCGGGCCGGGCGACCTTGGCGGAGACGCTGCCGAACTCCGCGAAATGCTCTTCAACACCTTCAGGGGACTTTCTTTTTTGACGGACGAGGTCGCCAAGTTGAGAGATGTCAACGACCGCCTGGATAGGAGAACGCATGAGCTTTCGCTAACCAGGCAGGCATAATTTCTTCGCTACGGGCGGAAGTTCGCAGCCTTCGAGGGGAGCGGCTACCACGGGCCGGTCCCCTCCCTCGCGAATGGCATTACTCCTCTTTGACACCTCAGCTCAATGGGGCACTGCCGACACCTACCACGCAGCGTGGGCTCCATTCATCGTTCGCCGCTGTTGTGGCGAAAACTTCCTATTCAACACCGGAGCAGCTGACCCCGGCACCGGCAACCTCTGCGCCAGCTGCTGTGTCCCACGAGGAACGTTGCAATGACTCGGCCCTGACAAGCAAAGGGAGCGGGCGTGCGGCGTGTGTGGGTGTGTCTGACTCGTGTCGCATCTCTATGGTCTAGCGTTCGAAACGTCCTAGGCATATGTTTGTGTCAAAACTGTCACCTTACACCACCTCAGCGCAACTGATGGAGCACTTGTCCACAGTGCACGTCGTACCTCCAGCTTGCCAGCGGCTGAAAACTAAGTATACCTCGTACTCCTCTTTCTGTGTGACTGTCGACGAACGCAAGCAGCACAAGCTTGTACGGCTAAGCATGACCTGTCCATCTGTGGCCGGGTATTTTCTGCTCGGCCGTTGCTCCATTAGAGTGTAAAGCCCATACTCAAAAGTGGGCCTTGGTCGTGTGCTGAAAGTTCCCTGGTGTAAGCTGATCAGCGGCTCACCTTTGACCAAAGCATCGCCAAGGGGCCTACAACCGCCCTTCGGGCGCCAGACTTTGCCGTCATCTTGCTGTTCTTTTATTGGCCGGCGGCCGTTAAACATTTAACAACGCACGGCCATTCAACTTTTACTGACGACGGCTATTCGTTCTTTTTCGGTGGCCACCTCTTGAACCCGAGCCGCTCAGCCGTGGTTGATCTATAGCCATGCAACCTACTCGTCTGACCGTTCCACTGCACGAGGCATAATAATTGTGCTGCTGCAGCTTTCATCCGGCCCTAGAATGCGTATAGTCGAGCTGTTTCTACAGCCAAGTGCAGAATTTATAACCTCTAAAAGCAATCATTCGTGCTTTTTAAGCAAACAATTAAATTCAGCAACTGACAAATACTGTTGATCAAAAATTGTGGTGCAGATTTATTTTCTCTATTTCTGCTCCTGCAGTGATGGTGCTTCCATTTGATGCAACCGCTACTGTGGTCATGGACAGAGTTCCAACGGAAACCACAGCTGCCATGCTCAGGAGCACCTGCAGCAGAAAACAAAAAGAAATAAGGGCAACATACAACTCTGTACACCTCACACTGTCACGAAAATAAGAAAGGCAGTTCGAGGCACCTACAGATATTTACACTGCTAATGTGCAATGTATCTTGCTTCAAAGGGACCCTACAACACTCTGGGAGCAGTGGAAGTAAACCTGGACGACGTTAAGATTACACTGCCAGAAAGACCTGAGCCATTTATTACACGTGCACGTGAAGCGGTGGGCGCACAAATCACTGGGAAAGACGCGGAAAAACCAACCGCTCTCTCTTCAATTTTGCTCATTATGCACCCCTAGCATGGCCTAAACAACGTCAATACGGCCATGGCTGTCCTATTTGCTGTAGCTGGTCAACTTCGCGGCTTATTTCTTGCATTTCCTGTTCCTCGACGCTGGGTACCAACCTCTTCTAAACGTGAACCTGTACGTAGAGTTTTAGGGGTTCTATTGTGTTTTGAGTGCGCAAGGAGTTTGAGCGACCGACAAAATAGTCCCCGTTCAACCAGATCACTCGACAACAAACGTTCATTACAGTGAAAACGCCTCACCAGACTGAGCACGCGCTTACGACTAGGTAGCGATGCCTGCTTTTTTGTGGCACCAGACGGAAAATAGACCCCTCCACGTTGCGCAAAAAAGAAAAAAAAAACTCCCCGGCCTGTGATATAGCGAAGGCCCCCAAAGAGAACACCATGTGTCGCACCCCACTCAAGGTGAGAGCTCACAACTTTCACGCGTTCAGACGAGGTGCTCCTCAACTACAAATTGGTTGAAGAAAAGAAATAGTTTTCAAAGAAACACAACCCGAAAAAGCATTGGGAAAGGTTTTCAGCCAGGAATAAGATAAAAATGAAAATTGAAAAACGGTTTTGTTGCAAAGCTCAGATTTTTAAACTATTTCCGTGTTTCCTTTTTTTCTCAAGGGAAGTTTTAGCTCCGAAAAGTTGAGCAGTCGCATATTGTATTTTGCCTTGTTCAAAGTGGCCCAGCTATAGAAGTCACGCGATAGTGCGGAGCAAGCGCCCAGCCGCATATAAAAACGGAGCTCGTGCGATAAAAAACTGCATACGGTACAAAACACCTCTATTCCTCACGATGTCATCAAGAGCACCGGAAAATATTTCATACTTCCTAGCCACCTCCGCTGCGCCTACCACCTGTCCATCAGAAACACTAGACATATCGAGCGTCATCAGTATCAGTAAATTGAATTTAGCTTCCTCGAACCACACCGGGAGACTGAAGCGGAAGCGGGAAATCGAGCCGTAACACGTTTCTGCACCGAACCTTAGTCGCGCAAGAAAATGGCCAGCCAAAAATGAACTTACCGAACTTTCTTTGTCCGGGCACTGGAAAACACCGCCGTTCGTCGATCGTTTGGAGCAGCATTTCAGCTTATCCTTAACCTTACGTGTTTCCAAAGTGGCAAGCAGGCTTTATCCACAAAGGGCGAACACATGTCACAAAACAAGACTGAAAAATATGCCGTTCAAAATATACCACTAGCAAGCCATTATTCTGTCTTCACTATCCATTATCTTTGATTTAACGTATCCAGTTATATTTTTGTGTCCTCGTACATTTGTCCATGAGTGCAATTGTATATACAGCACACTGTTCGGTGGCTGGGCGCGTGTCCACGCATGACCTTCGGAATTCCGGTGATTGGGCACGGGCTGTGCTAGACCTGCGAAAGACGTCAGCCGTTAACCTTTCGAAGAGCAGGAGCGTGCAGATTCATAAGCGGAGCGGATAACGTACGTTTCCAAAACAACTTTTGAACAACGGCTGCCTACGAAACACGAGTACTCTAGAACTGGACAACAGCCATTCATCATGTGTTCCTCTGCAAGCGGAAAAAAACGGTCGCCTGGTGGCCGTGCACAAGCTCATCTTTTGTAAACCCGCTTTCAAGCAACAAGCGAGAACTCGGCGGCGGGAAACCTGACGCCTGTCTTTTGATTGAACGTTGCTGGAGCAAGTGCCATTCATCGCCGGTGGTTGATCCGCGAGATAACTTCTGAGTACCTTTCGCCGAGGGGAAACCATGTTGACGGTTTACGAACGAAAGCTGAGCAACTTAAGAACATTGGCTGCCGAAAAGGTGCGCAGAGGATGGTGGCCGTATTCAAACCATTTATCTTATGTTCAACGCTGGCCAGTTTGTTGCCGATGGCCGAGCATTCCGGAGAACAGCCGTAGGTTGGCCGGTCAAGAATCGGACTTGCTGTGCTGCCTGGGTTAAGTCTCTTTCCAGCGCCTAAGTGATCCTTATTCTGGCCCAAGGGCTGTCTTTAGAAACCCTTCCGCGGCAAGCTGCATGCCGACATGTTATGTCCCACCGACGTCCAAAATGACGACTAAAAGATGCGAAAGAGTGGACATCTATTATCAGAATCCCCGCGGCCTTCACACCAAAGCGACTCAATTCTTTTCAAATGCATTTCCTTCACATTTTCCGATTATTGTTATTTCTGAAACCTGGCTTTCGGTTGACATTAGCTCTTATAATTACGTCCTAAAAAATTAGCAGTTTCTCAGTAAAGATACGGACTTTTCTTGGGTGAAACAAAAGGGAGGGGGTGTTAGTTGCTGTCGATAGCGCTTTTCAATCTATGCGGCGTCATGAACTTGAGGATGACAACGAGTCTGTCTGGGTGGACATTCGTCTGACTGGTCGTGAGAAGCTTTTACTAGAGTCGTTTTACATTCCACCTGGTGTTTCAATATCGTCGTTCAAAAGCTCCTTGCATCTGTAGAAGAAGTTTGCTCATCACACCCGAATCCCCAGCATATCATTCTGGGCGATTTCAATACACCGGGTGTACAATGGGAACATCTTACCCATCAACACTACAATTATTACGTACAGCAGAAATCCAGCATGATTTTACACTTTGTAGATTTCCCATCCATGGTGCAACCTAATAATATCAAAAACCGCTCTCAAAATGTCTTAGATCTTTGCTTTTCAGATATTCATATCGGAGGAGTATCATTGTCTGACATCTTATTTTTCAAACCCGACAAAGTTCATCCTCCTTTTCTTGTTTCTGCTCCCGTCTAGGTTTAGCATTGCAGTGCTACACTAAAGAATAATAAGTTCCCTCCCTACTGTAGTGCCCGTGGTGATTATATTGGCTTGTAAACATTTTTTGTTCGATTGGTTGGGAATTCAAGAACTCCCTGATTGCGATGCGCAGGTCGAGTAGTTCACTGAAATAGTCAAACGTGGCATGAATCAGTTTATACCCAAGCGCAAGCCATGCCGTTCAAAACACCCCTTTTTGTCGTCTAATGAACTTCGTTCCACTCTTAAGTAAAAGACCGTTGCCACAGAACATATGGGAAACTCTGGCTTGATGAATGGAAAGAGGTCTTGCGCTCTTACCGTAAAACGTCTTTATTAGCGGGACCAGCGCTCTTATCTCGATTCTGTGGAGAGCAGCGTTAATTCCCAGCCTGCAACATTCTGAAGATTTATTCGATCCCGTAACAATGACTCACGTTAGCAAATCAGTCTTGTTGATTCCTCTAGTGAAGAAGTTCGCGATGTTTCCAACGATTTTGCGCAGCAATTTAGTACCACGTATGGGCAGTGCAATGAGAGAGAAATAAACGTGATGTTGAATAATGTAAAGAGTTCTAGCGTAGTACAATTGGACCAGCAGTTGGTACTTCGAATCTAATGCGCATGAAACCGTCGCTGTCATGTGGCCCTCACGGAATACCTCCCGCTATTTTAAAAACATTCAGCAGCATTTCTGTTTCTGTTTTAACTGCGATATTCAATCACTGTCTGAAAACAAACATCATCATCATCATCATCATCACCAGCCTATCTACGCCCACTGCAGGGCAAAGACCTCTCCCATTACTCTCCAATTACATCGGTCCTGTGCCAACTGTGACCAATTTATCCCCGCAAACTTCTTCATCTCATCTGCCCATCTAACTTTCTGCCGCCCCCTGCAGCGCTTGCCTTCTCTAGGGATCCACTCCGTTACCCTTAATGACCAGCGGTTATCTTGCCTTCGCATTACATGCCCCGCCCACGTCCATTTCTTTTTCTTAATCTCTACTAATATGTCTTTAACACCAGTTTGCTCCCTGGCCCACTCCGCTCTCTTCTTGTCCCTTAATGTTACACCTATCATTTTCCGCTCCATTGCCCGCTGAGTCGTTCTCAATTTAAGTTGAACCCTCTTAGTGAGCCTCCAGGTTTCTGCCCCGTAGGTGAGTACCGGTAAGATGCAGCTGTCATACACTTTCTTCTTCAGCGACAATGGTAGGCTGCTATTCATTATCTGAGAATGTCTGCCATATGCACCCCACCCCATTCTGATCCTTCTAATTATCTCTGCCTCATGGTTGGGATCTGGGGTCACAACTTGGCTTAAGTGAATATATTCGCTTACCACTTCCAGTGCCTCGCCACCTATCTCAAACTGCTGTGCTGTCCCGAGGTTATTGATCCTTACTTTAGTTTTCTGCATATTGATTTTCAGGCCCACGGTTCTTCTGTTCGCCCAGTGCGGAAAGCATGCTTTGCAATTCGTCCCCCGAGTTACTTAGCAAGGCAACGTCATCAGCAAATCTGAGGGTTCTGAGGTATTCTCCATTAACCCTCACTCCCACCTGTTCCCAATCCAACGTTCTGAATACTTCTTGTAAGCATGCTGTGAATAACATTGGAGAGATTGTGTCTCCTTGTCTGACACCCTTCCTTATAGGCATTTTACTGCTCTCCCTATGGAGGATGATGGTAGCTGTAGACCCATTGAAGATATCCTCTAGTATTCTTACATAATTCTCATCTACCCCCTGGTTCCGTAATGCTTGAATGACTGTTAAGGTTTCGACCGAGTCAAATGCTTTCTCATAATCTATGAAGGCTATATATAGGGGTTCAGTATACTCAGCACATTTCTCTATCACCTGATTGATCGTGTGAATATGGTCCATTGTTGAATAACCTTTACGGAACCCTGCTTGTTCTTTAGGTTGACTGAAATCTAAGGTTGCAGATATTCGGTTAGCGAATACCTTGGTGAATACCTTGTAGACGACTGACAGTAAGCTGATCGGCCTGTAATTTTTCAAGTCCTTCATGTCGCCTTTCTTATGGATAAGGATGATCTTCGCGTTCTTCCAAGATTCCGGTACCATTGCGGTCATTAGGCATTGCGTATACAGGTTTGCCAGTTTTTCAAGTACAATTTCTCCGTCATCCTTCAAGAGGTCTGCTGTTATCTGATCCTCACCAGGTGCTTTACCACCTTTCATTTCTTTCAAAGCCTTCCTTACTTCTTCGGTCGTTACTGGTGGGATGTCTATCTCCTCTGAACTACTGTCTCGTTCGGCATTATCCTGTATGCTCCGGTTAGCGTACAGATCTCTATAGAACTCTTTGGCGACTGTTACTATTTTATCCCTATTTGTGATGACATTGTCTTGCTTATCCTTAAGTGCATACATCTGATTTTTCCCCACGCCAAGACGTCTCTTCACTGCTTTCAGGCTACCTCCGTTCTTTACAGCGTATTCGATCCTCTCCATATTATACTTCCGTATGTCAGCTGTCTTACGCTTATTGATTAACTTCGAGAGCTCCGCTAGTTCTATTCTGTCAGCTGCGGTGGAGATTCTCATGGTTTGCCGTTCCCTGATTACATCTTTCGTCTCCTGTGAAAGTTCACCAGTATCCTGTCTAGCCATACTGTCCCCGACTTCTACTGCACACTCCGTGATAATGCGTTTAAGGTTGTCGCTGGCTTCCTGTGTCCTAGGCTCGGCTTTCTCGTTAAGGGCGGAATATCGGTTCTGCAGCGCGATCCTGAATTCTTCTACTTTACGTCTTACTGTTAGCTCATTTGTAGGCTTCTTTCGTACTAGCTTGTTGCGGTCCCTCCTCCAATCTAGCCTAATTCGAGATCTTACCATACGGTGGTCACTACACCTTACCCTTCCGAGCACTTCCACATCCTGCACGACGCCAGGGTTATCGCATAATATGAGGTCTATTTCATTTTTGTGCTCCCCATTCGGGCTCCTCCAGGTCCACTTCCGACTCTCCCGTTTGCAGAAGAAGGTATTCATTGTGCGTAGGTTATTCCGTTCTGCAAACTCAACTAGTAGGTCCCCCCTGCTATTTCTGCAGCCCAGACCATAGTTCCCAACTGCCTTGTCTCCAGCCTGATTCTTGCCTACTTTAGCATTGAAGTCCCCCATAACTACGGTATACTGTGTTTATACTTCAGCCATTGCCGATTCTACATCTTCATAGAGGCGTTCCACTACTTGGTCGTCGTGGCTTGATGTGGGCGCGTAGCCCTGCACCACCTTGAGTTTGTACCTCTTATTGAGCCTAATTACAAGACCTGCTGCCCTTTCGTTAATGCTGTAGTATTCGTCTATGTTGCCAGGTATGCTTTTATTGACTAGAAATCCCACTCCCAGTTCTCTTTTGTCCTCTAGACCACGGTAACATAAGACGTGTCCATTTCTCAGCACTGTAAAGGCTTCGCCTGCCCTCCTAACCTCGCTAACCCCTATTACATCCCGTTTAATGCCCTCTAATTCCTCGAACAACACCTCGAGACTTGCTTCACGGGATAAGGTTCGCGCGTAAACGTTCCCAGGTTCAGATTCTATTGGCGGCCTGTCCGGATCCAGGCATTCTAAGCACCCTCTGCTCCGTCACAGGTCTGACCGCCGCCGTGGTCAATTGCTTCGCAGCCGCTGGGGACTGAGGGCCGAGGGTTAATTGGCGTATTCATGGGAGGTTGTGGCCGTTACTACACCAGGGTGGCCAATCCTGCTCTGGTGAGGGAGTGCATTGCCGGCATAGGTCGCCGGGGTCAGCCGCACCCCAAGCCCCTTTGTGCAATTCCATCAATACGCGAATTTTTTTTTTACTCCGGTGGGAATTGTCCGGCACCGGGATTCGAACCACGGTCCTTCTGCATGCGAGACGTGTGTTCTACCTCTACGCCATCGCTGCACCTAAAAAACAAACATATTTCTACGTAACTGAAGCGTTTTTCGAATGCGCCCCAATTTGAATTCCGGCACCAAATTTGATGCAAAAAAACTATAGACCAGTTTCTCTCCTTTGTGCTGCCTCCAAGCTTTTTAAGGCTGCAATCACAATGTAATGTCAAATTCGTAAAGCAGTTTCTTACAAGTAAACAGCATGGTTTTATGTCAGGAAGGTCGACAACAACTAATCTCGCCTGCTTCATGGAGTAGGCCTCCACTGCTCTTTCCGAGCGAGGCCAGTTGGACGTTGTCTACTGTGACCTGAGCAAAACATTTGATGTTGTCTGGCACGCGTTGATGCTTGATAAGCTTTTGCAGTCGGGCTTTGATACACCACTCGTGACATTGATGGGTTTAAGCAATCGGTTCAGTTTCGTTAGCGTTAATGGGCAGACGTCTTCTATGTATAGATCAACAAGCGGTGAGCCCCAAGGCTTCGTGTTGGGCCCTCTCTTGTCCTCCATTTTTGTAAATGATGTGTCAGTCGCAATTAAAAAAATCTTCTTTTCTTCTCTACGCTGACGGCATCAAAATATTCAGACGTATAAATTCCATCGATGACTGTGATGCCCTGCAGCAAGATATATTCTCCTTTGCTAACTGGTGCTCAGATAAAAGATGAAATTTTATAGCGGAGAAAACAAAGGCATTGTCTTGTACCACAAAAACAAACCCCATTTTCTTTCGCTACCGCATTGATGACGATTTTTTGTCTAGAGTCGGCGACATCGAAGACCTCAAACTGCTTTTTGGCAGCGCCTTAACGTTCCCATCACATGTCGCTCAACTGACTCAGCTGGCGCACCGCGCGCTTGGTGCTGTATGCAGGTTTTCACGAGACATCCATTCTCCTCATTCATTTCTAAAACTTTTTATGGCACTTTGTATTCCTCAACATCAATATGTCTCTGTCATTTGGAATTGAACTTTCATATCTTATTGTTAGTGGGTAGAGCTTGTACGGACCAGATATTTATCAATATTTATGCATCGTTTTCTCTCTGAGCCTGTCCCGATAGTACGGATTCTTGGGCAAGTTGGTGTTGCGATCTTGACGAATTCATAGCGCAAAAAGAACGATTACAGAGAGAGAACACACAACACAGTGCTAACTTCCAAGTAATTTTATTTCACACAAATGTACATATATGTATTCCCAGCCTACCTGCAATCACTTCCCACTGTCACTGCCAATGCTGACGTGTTGCAATCATGCGCAGAAACGCTTTCTCCTTATCTGACAAATTCAGTGACGGCACGCTCACACAGGACAACCCCGCTTTACTAATCAAATCTGCCTCTACTATTTCTCTTACTGTTTGTTCCTTGTGTTTCGACCGTATCACACATTGCTCAAACCATGACACGCAGCCACACTCGTGGCAGTGAACAGACAAATGGTCATCCCTGTATTTGCTGACATTCCGTCTGTGCTCACCTAACCTGTCGTTAAGACATCGGCCGGTCTGGCCTATATAACGCTTCCCACACGAAAGGAGAACATCATACACCACTCCGACTGCGCGCTTAACACATGGTTTCCTATGTCCTTTTACACACCCAACCGGTGCTTTACGGGAGGGGTTAGTCAACTTGCCAATTTTGTTCAGTTTGTTAGCTGCAGAGAAAACAACCTTTACGTTCATCCGATTGGCGATCTTTTTGAGACGGTGAGACGCATTGTGCAGATATAGAATTACTGCTACTTTTTTCTTCTCACCCTCCTGTGACCTGCCCTTCCCCTGTTCTGAATTCTTGAGGTTACTCTCAGCTACCAATAAGAGAATGGCCGCCGGATACCCAGCAGCGAGCAAGTGATCCGTTTGCTCTTTGAAGCTACTCCCCATGGAATGGTGGCACGATTTTTCAAGAAAATTCTTAAAACACAGATTAATTCTGAAGAAATTGTTGATTTTTTGAAGCTAAATAGTGACAAGGGTTTTCTGGCCTCCTCAATAGACATCAATAGACTCAAAAGCTGTTAAATAGGACAATTGAGGGTCGAAAATGATCCAAGAGACTTGGCGAATAGGGTGAACTGAAGGGTTTTGGTCACAGAGTCGATGGCCTGGTAAGAAAATCGTAAAGTTTACAGCTCTGTGTTGCGCCGTCTTTCCAGACCGAGGACGATTTCCTGCCCTTCTCCAAACCCCTGGGCTTGTGTCCTGGTCTGGATGGGCTACAGCGAAGCAACTCCGACTTCTTTGAATGGCATTTAAAGCCTGCAGGGGCGAGGTAGGGCTATGTGGCCCGAACAGCTTCTTCTCATCGAGTTACCTATTCCTCGCCCTGCAACAGCACTCCACATGGTAAAATCACCAGCGTAGATGCTGGGTTCAATCCCCTGATATCTGAAATTGTTTTGGGTAATTTGATCATGACAAGATTGAACACACAGAGCGACATTCCGAGTCTTGAGGAGTGCCCTTGTTTCCCGGCTAAAGTACAAGGTAATCACGTTTTTACCGTACATGACCACTTGGGGCTGTTAACAGAGCGAAAAAGCATACAATTTCTGAGAGACAAAAAAAGAAAAAAAACACATACACAAATCCTGGTAAATGGTGTTACACAAAAATTTGTGAACAGGATTAAATTGTGTAAGCGCGAGTTTCTGATGGCCAAATGTTTCGGATTTATATATGGTCGCAATGTTATCAGGCAGATCATGCCAAAGGAGAACGATACGAGGCAGTGCGGATGAATAAATGCATTGGTTTTACCGTTGTTATGATGCTGGTTGTTTTGTAGATGAGGAGGTTAAGTTTCACTGAAGGAGAAGAAGCGAGGCACGTGTCAGACAAGTACCTACTCTACTTACAGGATAAGATTAGGAAGATACACAAACAAACTATAAACTAATCTATTCAAATGAGTAGCTGTTCTACAAAGCAAAGTGCCTAACTCAGAAGAGTTCCTGCTCACGTCTGGCAGTACACAGCGTCAGTGAGCTGTGCCAATACACTTGCTCGGTGCAATGGCTGCAGGCGCTGCGTCTCCTGGGCGTTGAGGCTGGCTGCCACAAAGTCGGGTCCCTCTATCCTGTGCACTAGGGTGGGGGCGCTGCAGCGGTGCCCTTGGCGATGCCGCTTCTGCGGGCGATGATTGATTAGGCCAGGGTGCGCCGTGGCCAGTCTCGGCTGAGCTGCCTCGATGTCAACGGGAACATGCAGCTGGTAACGGAGTTTCCTCGAACGTTCTCTGGCGCGCAATGGAGGTTCCCCGAACATTTTCTTACGGCCGGTCGCTCCTCGAACCTCGTTCCTCCAGCTCTCGTGTCACGACCGTCTGGCTTCGTCATCCTCCTCGCTTTCTTCCCCAACGAGATCTTTTTTCGCCAATGCACGCCCACCTATTCCTCGTCACTTCTACCTGCCGACCTCTGTCCGGTGAGCAGTGCCACCTCACAATTTACCAGATCGAAAGAAGTGTTTTGGGGGAAAACACTTCCGGTTAGAGGTTGGCTGGTTGGTAACGGTCCTTGATGGTATTGGTCTGTTTGCCCACACACACTTCACTTCCAGTCACTAATAACACAACCACACTTCTACGTCCGACACTGTCACTTTCATCCCCATCAGACTGTGTAGAAATGAACTCAAAATGTAGAGAAACCCTAAAAATGCATAGAAATACTAACAACAGTTCTAAGGGCTGGAACCATTGAGTGCCCTCATTAACAGCGGCTTAAGTATTCCGCTCCCAAGTTACTAGCGTAAGACGTAATACACAGACTTCACATTTTGATAAGAAAAGGCTCCAGCCTAACATCGTTGTATACATGAGGCTAGCAAGATTCAGACAGGACAAAAACCGATGATACACAAAGTATTGGCATTGCGTGAAATGGCTCTCGTCGAACCAACAATTCCTGTAGACTTCTCAGCCTCACGCCACGACGGTTGAGGAATATTTTCGCGTCAGCGTGCACGTCTCGCCTTTAATATTCTGTCTTAAGTCTGGATTCGGTCTTCAGGCTAACTTTGCGGCCCACCATGAAATGCTCCCGTCCGAACAATTTCGGTTGTTCTCGGTGTGGCTTAGGCAGGTACCCGGAAGGTGCTTTGTGTCCCCAGAAGAAATTTGCGCGTTGTCAAGGATCTTGCTTCTGGTCCTAGTTGCCCAATGAACTATGTTCGGTTGACGTCGAAGGAATTTTCCATCCCATCAGTTGGTTGCTTTTTCACCGGATTTCACCGCATTAGCTTTAACACCGTCTGGTTTAGGCATGCCTGACCCAAACATTGTCACGAAGCCAGAGACGACGCAGTTGTCTTGAAAGAAAACGAGTTTATTGGAGCGAACTTGTGCTCCCCTAAGAACTCAAAAGAATTCAGAGGCGGCGAAGCAGTGGTCAACAAAGTGACTCGGGCAGGCGAGTGTCGTCGGGATAACAAGCAGATAATTCGTTCTCGTTCCGGGGCTGAAATTATTGTTCACAAGGACGGAATTTTTGAGGCTGAATGCTGGTAAGTTCCGCTTGAATGCCCTAGGCACGGCGAAATTGCGTCCTTCGAGGTAGTCGATCATGACGCACAAGTCGGGGTCGGCACGCTGCTGAACAGCTCTGTCGCTCTCCGTAACGACTCAAAAGAACGTGCTGTCTTCTTCGGAGTCTTTTGGTGGTGGGTCAATGGGGCGTGCGACGGCCAGTCGGCGTAGGAGTGTTTCTTGCCGCATTTGTAGACGATTGTAACGTCGAACTCTTGCAGGCGCAAGCTCCACCGTGCAAAACAGCGAGAGGGGTCCTTATATTTGGCGAGCCAACACAGCGCATGGTGGTCGGTCACAACCTTGAATGGTCTAACCTACACGTATGGGCGAAATTATGATATGGCGCATATAATGGAGAGGCATTCTTTTCCAGAGGCTAACTAATTTTTCTCCTCCTTCGACAGAATACGGCTGGCAAAGGCGATTACTTCCTCGCAACCGCTTTGCTTTTTGACGTGAATGGCCCCAAAGCGTATATCGCTAGCTTCGGTGTGCACTTCCGTTTCCGCGTTTTTGTCGAAATGAGCGAGCACGGGCGGGTTTTGCAGGAGTTGTTGTAGCTCGCAAAATGCTTTTCCTTGGGCGTTTTCCCGTGCAAAAGGGGTGCTATCTTTTTTTTTCAGGCGCGTGAGTGGCTTTGCAAGGCGTGCAAAGTTTGAGACGAAGCGCCGGTAGTATGCGCACAGTCCGATAAATCTTGGCACGCCCTTTTTGTCTTTCGGTCTTGGGAAGTTAGCTATTGATTATGTTTTCGCCGGGTCAGGCAGGACTCCCGCGGCGTTGACGACGTGTCCCAAAAAATTCATTTCCTCCTAAGCGAAGCGGCACTTTTCAGGCTTTAGCGTTAACCCCGACGTGCGAATAGCCTCGATTACAAACTCCAATCTTGCTAGGTGTTCGTTGAAATTTCGGGCGAATACCCAACGTCGTCGAGGTATACGAGACAGGTGTGCCACTTCAGGCTGGCTAGCAGTGTCCATGACTTTTTGAAACGTTGCTGGCGCCGTGCACACACCAAACGGCATCACCTTGAACATATATAGACTGTCCGGGGTTAAAATTCAGTCTTCTCTCAGTCTCTCTCGTCCACTTCAATTTCCCAGTAGCCGATCTTCATATCCATCGATGGGTAGTACTTCGCATGGCAGAGGTAGGCGAGGGCGTCGTCGATTCGTGCCCAGGTGTACACGTCCTTCTTGGTGATTTTGTTCCGTCGCCGGTAATCACCGTAGAACCTTAAAGTGCCGTCTTTTTTCTTCACGAGTACGACCGGCGCAGCCCACGGACTTCTCGATGGCTGTATAATATCGTCGCTGAGCATGTCGTTGACTTGAGTCCTGATGGCTTCGCGCTCATGTGAAGAGACGCGGTACGGTGACTATCGGCTAGGTCGGGCTCCATCATCGGTTATTATCCGGTGTTTCGCCAGAGGTGTCTGACGTAATTTTGAGTTCGACGAAAAGCACTCGCTGTAGCGACGCATCAAAACCGATAACTTGTTCCTTTCTTCTTGCGGTAGCGCCGGATTCACGTCGAAGGAATGCGGAAGCTTGAAGGTATCTTAGGGTGCGCGTTCAATGTCGGCAACTGCGATCACGTCACTTGCTTCTTGCGTTTCTTCGAGGCAACCGATTGCAGCGCCCTTGTTTAAATGCTGGTACTCCTCGGTAAAATTGGCTACCAAAACGTGGGATTTGAGTTGCTTAAACTGCGCAATCCATCTTGCGACAGACACACCACGGTCGAAAAGCAACCTTTGATCACTCTCCACGATAGCGTCGACTTCAGGAGCAGCACAATCACAGTAGCCGGTGATCATCAAGCTTGCGTGGGGTGGCAGGGTGACGTGATCGTCGGCGATCCTTATGGCAGCACGGTTTCCGGGGTTCTTCTGCGGCGTCGTGGAGTGATCTGAGGCAAAAGTTATTGACTTGGTCTGTAGATAAATTATTGCGCAGTTGTCCTTCAAAAGTCCATTCCGAGAATTACGTCGCGGGAGGAGTTAGGCAAAATGACGAACGCCGCAGAGTACGTTGTGCAGTCTATGGTGACGCGCGATGTGCACGTTCCTCTTGGCGTCATGAGGTTGCCTCCTGCTGTGCGAATGTGCGGAACGTCCCATCTCGTCATAACGTTATTCACCTTATACAAAAATGGTCCCCTCATTACTGTATAGTCGGCTCCCGCGTCTATGAGGGCGACTACATCAAAGCCGTCGATGGACACCTGAACGTCGGACACCGCTTTCCTCGAGTTTCGGGTGCGTCGGGGCGTCGTATCTCCGCTTGTACGTGTTGACGGTCGGGCACTTTGCGTCGCAGTCTTCGTTGTGTACTCAGCGGCAGGCTCGGTCACGTCGGGTACGCGTCCCGCCAATTTGATGTCGTGTTCCGGAGTCACCCCAGGGTTAGATTTGGTTGTCGGGCTGAGGGAATGTCGACAATCATGGTATTCAGCGAGTCGCTGTGTCGTTGGAGGGCTTTAATTTTTCCGCGGTCGTGCAACTTTACCTCCAGAAGTTGCTGCTTTCATTTTCCCTCGCGTGGGCTGGGGGACCTTCCGCGTGAGAAGTCAACAGTGCTGCGGCAGTTCGGTGACTGATGCGAGTAGGGCGATGGTGAACGGTTGAAGCGGGCTGGTCCTTGGTTGGTGTTGGAGAGGTATTCTTCGATCTCAGCAGGGCGCTGGCCGAATCGGGGGCGTGGGGCGTCGATGGAGAACCCTCGAAAACCGAGACTCTTGTAGGGACAGCTACGGTAGATGTGGTCGGCCTCTCCGCAGTCGTAGCACAGCGAGCGATTATCGGGCGTTCGCCACACGTCGGTCTTCTTTGGCGTCTGGTATTGGTCTACAGGGCTTCAGATGGGCGGCATTGGACGGCTGTATGGCTCGGCCTCTTGATGACGGGTTGGAGCCGGGCGAGGTTGATGAAGAGCAGCGGAGTAAGTCGTCGCTTGGAGCATTCGGGATGCTTCTGAAGGCGTAGAAGTCCGCAGGGCCTGTTGAACGTTGAACCTTTTCTCGGATGACGTCAGTCAGAGAAGCCACTTGAGGTTGCGGCGTCAATGGAAAAAGCTTCTGAAGCTCCTCCTTGACCACCGCTCGGATGGTGTCCCGCAATGTATCGGAGCTTACAGTTCCGGCACCGATGGTCTCCGAGAACAGCGCGTTGAGAGGGCGGTCGTACTGTCTCGTTCGAATTTCTAGCGTCTTCTCCATCGCGGCCGCCTCAGACGTGAATTCAGGCACCATCTTCGGCGGGTTACGGACTAGACAAGCAAAAAGCTCTTGCTTCACTCCTCGCATTGGAAACCCAAGCTTTTTTTCTTCGGACATTTCGGGGTCCGCGCGCCGCAAACGTCGCCTCATCTCCTCAACTAAGATTACGACACATTCTTTTGGGTGCTGCGTTTGCGGTTCAAGCAAAACCGCCGCTCGCTCTTTTCTAACCACGGTAGTGAAGGTCTTAAGGAACTCCCTTTTGAATTGAGTCCAGTTGGTTACAGAGCTCTCATGGTTCTCGAACCTAGTTCGAGCAGCATCTTCTAAGTAAAAGAAGACATGCCGGAAAGTTTCTTCGTCGTCCCACCTGTTGAAGATGCGGACGTGCTCCAGCTTCTCCAACCGTTCTTCGGGGTCTTCAGCGCGGGCTCCCCGGGACGATGGCGGTTCCCGCTGCTGCTGCAAGACGATTGGCGACGTTGTTTCTTGAACCATGGTGCTGGTTGTAGGCCCTCGCTGTGCATTTAGCGAATAGCGAGGGCCTCTGTTCTGGCAGTCTTGGTGCCATAGGAAGCTTAAGAGGGTTCAACGCTGGTCGACCACTCTGACATGTCGTAGACACTCGAGTCACGGACCGGGGGTTCAAAAGAAGGTCCCCTTCACCCCGAATAGTCCGAGTGGCGCTGGCTACCACCCCCAAGCACAGGAAAGAAAAATACCTTAACATAAATACCCCAGAAAGTGGAGGGGAAAATCGTCCCGCCGGTAGCGTAGTGGTTATTGCACCAGACCGGTATTCTGGAGGTCGGGGGATGGGATCCCACCTGGCGGGCATTTTTTATATGCGGAGAATTTCTTAGGCGCGCGATGTCACTCGTCGATGTTGTCGGCGCTGTCCACACGCTCACTGCGCATGCGCTTCGCGTCGAGGCGCAGTGCGCGTCTCTCCCCCGTACCCTCCTCGCTCTCAACAACAGGTGCGGCGGTGCGGGAGGAGCGCGTGTACCCCGTGCGCTCTGTTGCTCTCAACAACAGCTGCGGCGCTGCGGGAGGAGCGCGTCTGTGCGCGCATGCGTCGTAGCTACCCGTGCTCTGCGTCGCGCTCAACAGTAACGGCGGCAGGGCGTGTACACGTGATAACGGCGTGGTGGCTGCGTGGAAAGCTCGCGCGCTTGTGTACGGAAGTGTGCACATGCGCGTCTCTCCCCCGTACTCCTCTCCCTCGAACGCGGGCGGTGTGTATATAAGCGGCGGAGCGCGCGTTCGGAATTTAGTCAAGGGCGTCTTTGCTTGGCTTTCGCTTGACTTGACGCTTTTCTTGACGGCACCAAGCAATAAAGACAGACTAACTTTACACTCCTTGCCTTCGCTTCTTCTTCATTCAATAAATAAGAATAATAAAGACGAAATAACAATTAAGCATTCCAAAACCATACCCAATTACGCAACATTCACGAGATACCCCCACCACTCTGCGACGCATTTACTCGAGTTCCCCCCGTGGGAAGATGCAGGCGGGTTTTTTATCCACCTTCTTTCTTTCTTTCCTAATTCTTTATCTGTTTCAATAACCTACCACGTCCTCCTTTTCCGAGGTTTTCTTGACTGCCAACTCTTATTTCTGTCTTATTTTCAACGAGCCCCTCATGTCCCTTCCGATTCGCTAAATATATATATATATATATTTATATATATATATATATATATGATAGTTTATTATACGGTACATATTTTGGATGTGCGTGTGTATACTCGTTAGGCAATATTTCAATTCTATAGAAGGATGTGTAGTGCCTTTATTACCTTTTTCTCGACCCGACTGCCTTATCCCGCATAAAACCTGAGTTTGCTTACGGGGGCTGGCAGTGGTATCTGTAGGGAGGATAAAATAACATGTATGTATGTATGTATGTATGTATGTATGTATGTATGTATGTATGTATGTATGTATGTATGTGTGTATATGTATGTACGTATGTATGTATGTATGCATGCATGCATGTACGTATGTATGTGTGTGTGCATGTATGTAAGCTATGTGGTAGATTGTACTACTGAGCCGTTATCATTATTTTAAACTTAAACATTTTATCTACGTAAATTGTGGAATGCCATGTTAAAAGGCTTGTCTAATGGTTTGGCAAAAGCTACCAGTTTTCTCATGGCTGTACTTGTTTATGGCGCGAAATATTCACAAATGGTAATAGTTGTCTCCTCAAGTTTACGTGGTGCCGACAGGACACTTTGTTTGTCCTTAAATGGGGACAGTTTTGCGATTATGAGCCGTTTTTTTTTCACTGGAAAATTTGCCTGGCGGTGTAGAGGTTCGTACTGTGTACTGGTTGTGGGAAGTTCACATTTTTCTTAACCAAATTTAATGAGCTTTTTTTCAGACAATGCCCAATCTTTTTTTCTGATTTGCTAACCCTAAAATATACAATTTTGAACGTGCATCCGAGGCGTGCACCCATAACCAGTCGCCTTACCGGTGGAGTAAGGGCTTTTGCATGCTCAGTGAGGGGCATTTAAATCCCCCCAACGATCAGACGACCGTCACTGGCTGGCCATGCCACCTCAGTTAGGATGGCGTTGAGGCTCTGCCTCGATTCTTTACCACTACTATAAAAATTGAGGTCCAATGCTGAATAGCGTTTACGAAACCCTGCTTGCTGTTTATGTTGTCTGACATCTAAGGTGGCAGAAATTCTGTTAGTGACCTTGGTAAGTACCGTGTAGACGACGGACAGTGATCTGATCGGCCTGTAATTTAAATGCTTCATGTCACCGTTCTTGTTGATTAGGGTGATCATCGCGTTATTCCAAGATTCCGGTACACTTGCTGTCATTAGGCATTGCGTGTACAGGTTTTGCTGCTTTACTAGTTCAATTTGCCCGCCATCCTTCAACATGTCTGCTGTTATCTGATCTTCACCATGTGCTTAGCCCCCTTTCATTTCTTTCGAAGCCTTCCTTACTTCTTCTATCATATCTTTTGGGATGTCGATGTCGTCTGAACTACTTTCTGTTTCGGCATTATCCTGGATAGCCAGGCTACTGTGCAGATAGATAGAACTTCTCGGCAAATATGAATATTTTATTCCTATTTGTGATGACATTGCCTTGCTTGTTTTTAAGTGCATACATTTGATTTTTTCCCACGCTAAACGCCTTTTCACAGCTTTCAGGCTGCACCGTATTCACAGGATCAATCATGTCATAGAGAAGAGCGCAGAGTATACTCGACCCCTATATATAGCCGTCTTAGATACTGAGAAAGCATTTGACTCGGTCGAAACCTCAGCAGTCATTGAGGAGTGACGGAAACAGGTTGTAGACTAGCATTATGTAAGAATACTAGAGGGTATACAATGGGTTGACAGCTACCATTGCCCTCCATAACGAGAGCAGTAAAATACCTATAAGGAAGGGCATCAGACATGGAGACACAAAATCTGCAATGGTATTCAGAGCATGTTTACAAGAAGTATTCTGAACTTTTTTTATTTTTTATTGTTCCTTTTTGGTTTATTGTTCAAACGCAAATGCAATATAGGAGGAGGTCCCGAAGTTCCAAAGAACTGTCCGGGGGACCTCCCATGAAAAGATATCAAACATTGTTACATTTGAAAGCAGCGACAATTATAGATTGCTGAATAAAGTAACCTGATTAGTACGAAAAAACACTTCATAGACAAATTAGTTTGCTCATTGTACAAGAATAATATATGTCATGAAGTTTTGAACAATATAGTCATCAGCATACCGAGAGCATAATTGAAAAGTTACTGTCAACTCAAAGCTGAGGCAAAAAAACTGCGTAGAAACAAGCATAAGGAAGCAATGACGAATCACTCAGAAACTTAGAAAACATGATATTTGGGGAATCCTCTGAAGTTATCCATCAGTCTGTAATAAGAGTGCCACAAAATAGTGCTTCACCCTTCTACTAAACTGTGTTGACGTGCGAGAGGATTTTATATGGTTAGGGAGGCGGTTCCATATTGAAATGCCCATGAAGTAAGCCGTAAATTGACCATAGTTTGTTTTGGCTTTGGGTAGTAAAACATTGTTAATTTCGTAAAACCGCGTGTTATTGTAATTAAGCAGAGCAGTGGCTAATAGGCAGCCAATAAATATTTACTGGGCACGAGCACGGTAAATCACTGTGGTTACCTTTTGCTGGAAAATATCTATCACAGGCAACATATTTAAGCTGTGAAATATCGGTTTCGCGTGAGCCATGAAAGAACTAAACGTAATGAGCCGCAACGCTTGGGTTTGTAAATGTTGCACATGCGCAAGATGAGTGGCGTATGTGTTACCCCATGTAGACACGCAGTATTGGAAATGGCTATGAATGAAAGCGTGATAAAGAGAGATCATAATGTAATGTGGAAAATAGTGACGTGATTTGATAAGTACCCTTAGCCCAAATCCGATTTTTTAAATACCAGTTTAGTGTGGAGATTGAATTTTAGGTGTTGGTCCAGCAGCAAGCCTAGGAACATCACATCTGATGAGGGATGAATGACATGGTTTTGTAACCGTAACGGCGATGTTAGTTCAATTGTGCACAGCTGCGAGTGAAAGATTTCAAAATGGGTCTTTGTAGGATTTATGCAAAGTTTGTTTTCTGCGCACCAGTGGGATAGGTTGCTTAGATCATAATTTAATTGATCAACTTTTACGTTTGCCGATTTATTGTAAGCATAGATGGTTGTATCGTCAGCATATAGCAAGCAATTACTAAAACCTAGACATTCTGGCAGGTCGTTTATATATATTAAAAATAATATTGGGCCCAGAATAGTTGGAAACAGGCAGGTTGGAAACAGGTGGGAGTAAGGTATTATAGAGAATACCTCTGTAACCTTACATTTGCTGATGACGTTGCCTTGCTGAGTAACTCGAACGACAAATTGAAAAGCATGCTCACCCCACTGGACAAACAGAGTAGAACCATTGGCGTGAATATAATATGCAGCAAACTAAAGTAATGTTCAAAAACCTTGGGACAGCACAGCCAGTTGATAGAGGTGGCGCGGAAGCGGAAGTGGTAAGCGAATATGTCTACTTAGGCTAAGTTGTGACCCGGATGGCAACCATGGGGCAGAGATAATTAATGAAGGATAAGACTGGGGTAGAGTGCATTTGGCAGGCATTCTCAGGTAATAAATGGCAGCCTACCTTTGTGCCTGAAAAAGAAAGTGTATGACAGCTGCATCTTACCGGTACTCACCTATGTAGCAGATACGTGGGGGCTCACTACGGTGGTTCAACTTAAATTGAGAACTACTCAGCCGCCAATGGAACAGAAGATGATAGGTGTAACAATAAGGGACAAAAATAGAGCGGAGTGGGTCACGGAACAAACGCGTGTTAAGAACGTATTAGTAAAAATTAGGAAGAAGAAATGGACAAGGGGAGAGCATGTAATACGAAGGCAAGATAACCGTTGGTCCTTAAGGGTGGCAGTACCTTTCGGAGCGAGTTGAACTTAAATTGAGGATGAATCAGCGAGCAATGGAACGGAAATTCCCAGGTGTAACATTAGGAGACAAGGATAGAGTGGAGTGGATCAGGGTAGAAACGCGTGTTAAGAACATATTAGCAGAAGATAAGAGAAGAAATGGATGTGGGCAGGGCACGTAAAGCGAAGGCAAGATCATTAAGCTTAACAGAGGGTAACAGAGTCATTCGCGTATAAGGGGGGATCCCTAGAGAAGGCAAGCGGAGCAGGGGGCTGCAAACAGTTGATGGGCAAATGAGGTCGAAGAGTTTGCGGGAATAAATTGGCCGAAATTAGCACAGTACCGGGATAATTGCAGATAATGGGAGACGCCTTTGCCCTGCAGTGGGAGTAGATAGGCTGCTGATGATGACAAATTGAGGAGAAATATTGTGCTGCGGTTGCCCATATATCTGTTAAGAATGATCTCGACAGGGACGAATTCTGTATTCAATGCGCCAACAAATCTCATGTCGGATATAACTAATTTTAAAATTATTAAAATAGCCCCACCCCTGCGTTTATCCTCACGGAAACTCTCCGCATCGTATCACATGAAGAGGGGTCAGCTACAAGAGTCTTGTGAAAAACAATAGTTTGGTTTCTCTGAGTGTGATTTATTGAGCTGCTGGAGGTCCGCCTTTTTTGGGCTGAATTCTAGGCAGCCCTATTGCCAACCCTAAAGGCTTTACTTATCGCCGCCGTCTTTGACCTTGTGTTATTGCGTCGTTGAATTTGGTGATGGTGTAGGATCTGCCCCGCTTTACTAAAGGGTTGGAAGGTTTTCCTAAGCAGAATTCATTAGGTTGTTTGTAAATTTTTTTGGTGTTCTAATGTTGTACTGCAATTTTACTAAGTGTGAATCACTTCATCACGTAAATTTCTACTGCTCTTGTATCCGCCATACAGTCATTTCTGTATACAGACATTTTCTATTGTTCATAACCATTTCCATAGATGTTAGTTTGTTTCATCAACACCAGCCTATCTACGTCCACTGCTGGGCGAAGGCCTCTCCCATTAATCTCCAATTACAGGACCGGGGTAGGTCCTGTGCGATCTGCGACCAAATTATCCCCAAAAACTTGTTGATCTCCTCTGCCCATCTAACTTTCTGCCACCCCCTGCAACGCTTGCCTTCTCTAGGGATCCACTCTGTTAACCTCATTGATCAACGGTTATCTTGCCTCCGCATTACATGCCCTGCCCACGTCCATTTCTTCTATTTAATTTCTACTAATATGTCCTTAACACTCGTTTGTTCTCTGACCCACTCCGCTCTATTTTTGTCCCTTAATGTTACACCTATCATCTTCCGTTCCATTGTCCGCTAAGTCGTCCTCAATTTAAGTTGAAGCCTCCTTGTGAGCCCCAAGTTTCTGCAAATAGGGAAGTACCGGTAAGATGCAACTGCCATAGACTTTCTCCTTCAGAGACAATGGTAGGCTGCCAATAATTACCTGAGAATGTCTGCCGTATGCACTCCACTCCATTCTGATCCTTCTAATTATCTCGGCCTCATGGTTGGGATGCGGGGTTACAACTTGGCCTAAGATAAACTCACTTACCACTTCCACTACCTCGGCCCCTATCAAAAAACTGCTGTGCTGTCCCCTGGTTATTGATGATTACTATGGTTTTCCGCATAATATTTTCTTTGCTCACGGTTCTACTCTGTTCGTCCAGTACGGAAAGCATGCTTTGCAATCCATCCTCCGAATTACTTAGCAAGGCAAAATCACCAGCAAATTTGAGGTTACAGAGGTATTCTCCATGAACCCTTACTCCCACCTGTTCCCAATCCAATGTTCTGAATACTTCTTATAAACATGTTTTGAATAACATTTGAGCGATTGTGTCTCCTTGGCTTACGCCTTCCTTATAGGAATTTTAGTCTTCTCCTTATGAATGATGATGGTAGCTCTGGACCCATTGTAGACATCCTCTATTATTCCTACATAATGCTTATCTACCCCCTGGTTCCGTAATGACTGAATGACTGCTGAGGTTTCGACCGAGTCGAATGCTTTCTCATAATCTATGAAAGCTATAGAAAGGGGTTCAGTATACTAAGCCCACTTCTCTATCACCTGATAGATCATGTGAATATGGTCCATTGTTGAATAGCATTTACGGAAGCCTGCTTGTTCCTTAGGTTGACTGTAATCTAAGGTTGCAGAAATTCTGTTAGCGATTACCTTGTTAAGTTGCTTGTAGACGACTGACAGTAAGCTGAACGGCCCGTAGTTTTTTAAGTCCTTCATGTCACCTTTCTTATAAATTATGATGATGCACGCGTTCTTCCAAGATTCCGGTACACTTGCGGTCATTAGGCATTGCGTATACAGGTTTGCCAGTTTTTGAAGTACGATTCGTCCGCCATCCTTCAAGGCGTCTGCTGTTATCTGATCCTCACCACGTGCTAAGCCCCCTTTCAATTTTTGCAAAGCCTTCCTTACTTCTTCTGTCGTTACTGGTGGGATGTCTATCTACTCTGAACTACTTTCTCGTTCGGCATTATCCTGGATGTCCCGGCTACTCTACAGATACCTGTATAACTCCTCGGCTACTGTGACTATTTTATCCCTATTAGTGATGATATTGCCTTGCTTGTCTGACTTGAATGACAACATTGCCCTGTATCATTCAAGTATGCCTAGATCTTTTGCAACCTAGCCCCGACGTTCTTCACATTGCGTTCATTACGGATGAGTCGGTTGTTTATCGGCTTGATTCTATAATAAATGGCAGATGCAGCCTCTTTGATTTCAGACTTTGCGTTACACTGCAATTGACTCACTCGGTGGAGTAAGGGCCCACTTCTTGGGCACTGGGCACTGTGCGACATCTTCCTCTGACGGAGCAACCTTCATGGACATCGGAACATTACTATATGAAGGACACTCGCCCTCTGACAAAAAAACGTCTGTTGCTCAGAACCCAGCTATCGGAGGGACGCTCGAAGGCCTCGGGCTTGTTAGGAGTAATGTCTCTGCGGCACTCGACCAGTTCGACAGTGAGCCTCTCTTCCGCCGCCCTAAGGCTGTTGTTCACCTTTTCCGACGATAGAACACTATCTCTTTGTAGGCTGCTACTCCCTTGGGACATTTGCTGATCCGCGCCTTCCTGTTTGTCCTTAATTTTTTCCGCGCAGGTGTGTGCGTCCGCCAGCCGAGAAACGCGCCTGCGGCCCCGTGAAGTAAGAGCAACCTCTGCTCCGCCTTGCTTCTCGCTGTTTTGATGACGCAAGCCGTCGGGCCCGAGAACGGCTGCGCAGGCTAGCTCGGCCCCTAGATTCGTATATGTAACTCGCCATCTGCGTTTCTTCATTGACCATCTGCGCCTCCGCGCGCTCTTCACGTCTAAAAACACCATGCATGTAATCAAGTAGCAATTCTTGCACTATTTTTATCTTTCACATACAAGCCCCTGCACCACTGGGATATCGGGTTGCACAAATGTGGGTCACTTGGGTTGTGCATGCAGCAGCCCCGAGATTTTGAAACATCGGGTGTCGGGCAAACATCATTCCAGTGTCCGATCATTCCGGGCAGAAATTTGGGCTAGTTGGTGATGGGACTTCGACATGGTAAAAAAGCGCACTAAAACGAGGACACAAGAAAAAGGCGGTGACACGAGACTAGCGCTCGTCCCGTGTCACCGCCTTTTTCTTGTGTCCTCGTTTTAGTGCGCTTCTTTACCATGTCGATCATTCCGCAAGCGTAGCAAACGTCCATGTGATGGTTGACATCTCCGGGCCGCGAGAGCGCGCCAACAGACGACGGAAACTAGCCGGCGGTGGGAGAGAAGATGACAACGAGCGGGTCCACGCTGAGCGGGGAGCACGAGAGGGGAGTGTGCCGGCGAATGCGAGCTACGAGACAGCGCTAAAGGAACGGGCGCAAGCATTCCTCTCGAGAGGCCGTTCGAGGGCAAGCTAGGAGGGTGCTTGCGCCATGCTCCCAGAATCGTCCCGGGAGCTGTTCCCGGGCTCCTCTGCTGCACCGCGGAGTGCCTTTTCCCGCTGGCGAGATCCGGAGGCATGTTCCGCGCCAAGGTTCGGGGCGAGGCCTAGAGTGGCTAAGCACGAGCGCGGGCATCGACATTCTGTACCTGCGACCACTGCGTCTCAACCGGCGACATTCCACCAACGTTCCACACGTTCCATCAACGTCATCCCCCCAAGCGTCGAATAGACTGGAACGTGAGCCTATCCTCAGGTTTTTCTATTCCACGCGAACTTTGGTTCGGACGTGTATTAGTTTTGCCTCCGCGTTGCGCGTGTGCGGCACTTTCTTATCGTTCAAGTTCCTAGTGCATTTCTCTAGTGTTTGTGTGTCCGCCAAAGAATATATGTTTTTTGGGGTTGTGCTGAACCCATGGCATCAGTTGTCGTTGATACTCCTCCGCGGGCCACACGCCCGCCTGCTTAACACGCGGCCTCACAATTTCTGGCGTCCGTGACAGGACTGCGTGCTCTAATTCCATCTTGAGACTGAGCAGACAAGTGGGTGCGGCAAGCGAGGATGGATCTAGAAAAGTTGATGTCCATCGGGAAGGAGTTGGACTGTCCGGTCCAGCTCTAAAAGAAGGGATCGATGAAGAACGCACGTAAGAAAGGGACCGGCGCGCAACGGAACGCGAGGCGGCTAAAGAAGTGGCAATACTAGCCCAGAAGACAGAGCCTGAGACCAGAGCGCGCATTGAGGCTGAACGGGCCCTGGTAGAACTTAAGCTGCGGCTTGAGGAAGGGTCGTAGAGTTCTAACGACGTGGGAGGCGACCCCGCGTTTAATACAGCACAAGGCGTTCACAGCCCTCACAAGTTCATTCCTCCCTTTAACGAGGATCGAGATGAGCTTGACGCATACATCCAGCGTTTTGAGAGGGTGGCAACCAGTCAAAGGTGGCCCTCAGACAAGTGGGCGCTGTCTCTACTCTTGTGCTCGTCTGGTGAAGCGCTCAGTGCCGTTGGTCGCATGCCTTCCGATGATGCCATGAATTACCCTAAACTAAAGCAAACCCTGCTACAGAGGTTCAGGTACACCGAGGAGGGCTACAGGTGCAAGTTTAGGGAGTCTAAGCCACAGAACTCGGAGACAGGCCGTCAATTCGCGGGACGCCTATTCGGCTACTTTGACAATTGGCAGGAGCTGGCCAAAACGGAGCAGACGTACGCCGCGCTTCGAGACAAAATGGTGGCGTGCAATTCCTGAACAGCTGTCACGAGAAGCTAGCCATTTTTCTTAAGGAGAGGTGCTGCAAGAACCTGGACCAGCTAGTCGAAACCGCCAACCACTACCTTGAAGTGCAAGGTCTCAGCAACCTGGCAAGAAACCGAGAAGACGAGAGGGGCTGGCAGCCTGAATTCGACAGCCCTTCTGACCAGGAGTATTCTAAGAGGAGGCCTTACTGCTTGTTATGTATTAAGCAGGGCCATCGGCCAGGAGGCTGTTGGACGAAGTCGACGTCTCTGGGTTCCAGCCAGCCCAGCAAGAAGAATGCCTTCTGCTTAAGGGGCCGCAATCTCGGACACCAGGCTGAAGCTGGCGCAAACCTGCCCGAGAATGAGGGTAAAGCAGCAAGCTCATTGCCTGGACCCAATTCCTTTGAGATAGAAGCACGGACCAAGTTTCAACGACGCCAGGCTCCGCCAGAGTGTGACTGCAGAAACAGGCGTAAGGTGTCTCACGAACGAAAGCAGGTAATAGCAAGCACGGTTCTTGGAGAAGGTAGCGTCCGCGTCCCAGAAGACCTGCGCGGTCGGAACCTGCCGTCGTCTTGGCCAGCTGTAGCAGGGCCGAAGTCCCACAGTTGCGCTATCACAGCAAAAAGCGAGGCTTCAAGAACAATGCCGCAGGTACCTGCCGCTGCTGACAGCCCCAGCACTATCACCTCTGCTGACCTATGTGCGCTACAGGAGCAAGACCCTTCTCTCCGGAAGTTTTTCGGCGAGGTCGGCAGAAAGGTGACATTCAACGCAGCGGTGATTGAGTTCGTGAAGACTGCTGGTATTCTTTATCCACGGCATCAGTAGCCCTCCGGAAAAGAAAGAAACCAACTCGTCGTCCCCCAGGAACTACGAGGCATCGTCTTGGACAAGGCCCATCAAGGAACCCTCGGCAGTCACAGGGGTATCAGGCGAACCATGGAGCGCGTCAGCAAGGACTTCTACTGGCCTGGGATGCAAGCTGACACCGCACGCTTCGTAAAGTTGTGTGGCATCTGTCAGAGGGCTGCGCCTAAACACCGAGTAGCAACAGGAGGTCGTGGCGGAGATCGAGCATTTCGGCGTGTTGCCGTCGATCTGGTCGTCCACCTCTCGCCCAGCGCCTAGAAAGGAAACCCCTCCACAGGGTTCAAGATGCCACACGCACCCAACGAGGAAGTTGCGGGTGTGTCATTTTCTCCAACTCCTGCACTATTACCGACTGCTCGTGCCAATTACCCTGTACATTTCCCAGCCACTGTCAGAGTAGGCACGGAAGAGGGCACCTTTGTCCAACATTTTCATTTGGCAGGTTAGTCTAGAGAGTGGTTTTAAGAGTGGCAAATGCCGCTTCTTTCGTTGGTTACCCTTTTATTAGGTTAGAGACTGTTTTGGACTGTTTCGGACAGTACTCTTGTCGTGGTGCTAGTGGTGCTAGTGATGCTAGAACGTCTGACACGACAGAACATGCGTCACTGCCATACGTCTCGTCGTGGCCGTGCTAACATTCCGTGCCGAGTTTTGTTTGCCCCAAACAAACCTCTCGGGCAGGGGGGTGAATGTGATGATGGACATCCCCGGGCCGCGAGAGCGCGCCAACAGACGACGGAAATAAACCGGCGGTGGAAGAGAAGACGACGACGAGCGGGTCCACGCTGAGCGGGGAGCACGAGAGGGGAGTGTGCCGGCGGAGGCGAGCTACGAGAGAGCGCTAAAGGAACGGGCGCAAGCATTCCTCTCAGGAGGTGGTCAGAGGGCAAGCTTGCTTGCGCCGTGCTCCGAGAATCGTCCCGGGAGCTGTTCCGGGGCTCCTCTGATGCAACGCGGAGTGCCTTTTCCCGCTGGCGAGATCCGGAGGCATGTTCCGGGCCAAGGTTCGGGGCGAGGCCTAGAGTGGCTAAGCACGAGCGCGGGCATCGACATTCTGTACCTGCGACCACTGCGTCTCAACCGGCGACATTCCAGCAACGTTCCACACGTTCCATCTACGTCATCCCCCCAGGTGTCGAATAGACTGGAACGTGACCCTATCCCCAGGTTTTTGTATTCCACGCGAACTTTGGTTCGCACGTGTATTAGTTTTTCCTCCGCGTTGCGCGTGTGCGGCACTTTCTTCTGGTTCAAGGTCCTAGTGCATTTCTCTAGTGTTTGTGTGTCCGCCAAAGAATATGTTTTTTTTTGTGTTGTGCTGAACTCACGGCATCACTTGTCGTTGATCCTCCTGCGCGAGCCACACGCCCGCCTGCTTAACACGCGGCCTCACAGTCCACTTGATTTCGATACAAGTAGCAGCGAGTGAGTCTATATCTGACAAAGTTCGGTTCACAAAGTTCATCGAATATGATGACAGATCCAGAGTACTTGATTCTCTTGACGCCAAGCGCCAGCGGGTTACGGTCGCTCAAAATGTTCCTTTCATAGGTTGCAGGCCCTTCTGCCAAGTCCACGCTTCTAATAATCCCATTGAACGTATAGCTGGGGGTGGTTGCATTAGCGTTAACTACAAAGACCTTCCTGGCCCCCGTTATGAACTTCATGCGAGCGTCATTGCCCGCATTTCCTCTGAGAGGCTTGCTGGCCACCATAATGTTTTTAATTATTGCTTTGAAAGATTGCGTCATGCAGCGTTTCTTTCAAGGTCAAGCTTGACGCTTTGGTTAGCGCCGCCCCACAGTGGGGTGCACTTTCTCCAAATTCAATTGCCCTCAAGTAGTATGGAAATCAAGATAGGCTCCTGAGGCATAGGAAGCGTTCTTGTGGCTTTACGACCCGAATCACGCAACTAGAAAACGGCTGGCGTGCGCTCACGTTTTCTTCGCCACTGTAAGTTGCAACCATGCCTGAATTGCAAAAATTAAGAAAACAGGTGATGTAGTAGATTTTAAAAAAAATCCGCATACTGTCCATGCATTCCTTGAAGTGCAGTTATCCAAATGGCACTTACAAACCTTTGTTGCCATAACATCCACTGGAGCAAAAAAGTTTGGGCGCCCTACATAATGGAGTAAAAGGGTCCAGTTGTAGCTTTGCAGCTCATAAGTAGTACATTACATGGGACGAGCACTGAGCTCACTCGTGGTGCTTCGGACGTCTCTAACAGCAAAGTGCAATGCACAATAGAACTGTTTCATGATGCATTTGCTATAGCTATTTTCTTCATAATTGAAGCAGCCTAACACCAGAGTTCTCTACAGTGACGTCGTAGTACAGTTGAACGCATCGATATAAGAGACAACCTGGTATGACAGATACAATTCACCGACACGTTTGGCGGCCCTATCTTTCCAAATATTCCCCTCGTTTTGTAACGGATATCGAATGTCCAACATAGTTGGTTGCAACAGAAAAATTTTGAATAAATTTTGGCTATCAATCTCGCTTGTAGCAGACATTTTAACTTTAAATATGGTGACACCAGTCGCTAATTGCAGTTTTTTTCCTTTGTGGAAACAAAGGGTCTGGGACCGACGTGTGCCTGTATTATTTATTATAACCTGGTGAGACAGTTCCGGACTGCCAGCCAGAGCCAGGGACTCCTGGACTAAGGAGTTTCCCTACTGGTCTGCCTCCACACACGGAGTCGGATTGGGCCTCAATAAAATTTTATTCGTCCTCCTCCTTAAGCAAACACAGAGTGGTTCAGTCAGCTATGAAATGACGACAAGATGCCGGGAAATGGAAACCCAATGTACGGAAGTGCGAAAAGCTTACCGCCAAGTTTGTGAGTGCGACTGCAAAGCTGGCGGCAGCCTGCACGATCCAGGAATACCGGTATCGTGTAGTGGCCTTCCCTGATCGTGTACCTCTAAACCAAAAAGCATGCCAGGTATTAAGTTCGCAAGCCTTTCGAACAGCCAGAGCTCACAGCGGAACAAATTGTGCGTTCTGCCTGTTAAGCAGGCTCTGAGGCTCAACGACTGCGATGCTTCTCCTTCCGCATACAGCAGAGGACAAGACAGCTAGACGAGGCTATTGCAAACCAAAACAGTGTAAATACAGCTACGATGCACAGAAAGATTAGGAAGCACTTCAGAAATTGTGGTGGCAAAATATCATTTCTTAGAAACTTTTGCAACGTGCTGTAGCGTTCTTTCGTGCTTATGCAGTTCGTAGTGTCCCTACATTGAACTGGGGGCTGTTCATTAGGTGAGAGCATGGCACCTTCCTGGTAAGGCACCACTAATATACTATACACAAAAATCCTGCCTGGTCTGGTATCTTTTACATGGGTTCAACTGTAAGAAAAGTGAACAGACTGGAAATCTGTGCGTGAAATGTATAATTGGAGCAACACTTCCGACAGGGACGAGTCTAAATCGTCTCGGTAGCTTTACACAGCAAGACCATGACCCACAGCATTAAAGAAAGTGATACCAGAATTCACAGCCAGGCTGCAAGGCTTGAGTAGGGTGCTCCGATTGGCGTAAAAAACGTTTAATCAAACCTGTTACTGCCTAATATAATGTGGTTTGGATTATCCAGGCGTCTTTTGCAGAACAGTCTTAACATTGAAGAAAGGTGACAGGAAAGTCTCCCCAGAGTCGTTCGTCAAATATACTATTCCTTCTGAACTGTAGCAGAACAGGCCAAACTTATTGCTCACAAGTTTTGTACATAACAAAATGGTCGCTTTCTTGCTCGTTTTCCTCAAGTTAAAAACATTAACTTTAAGGGTCCTGATAGGAGTTTTCAGTGTACCAAATAAACAAGCGCAGTCGTTAGGTACAGACCTAACTTATAGAGCTTAAGCGTACATCTTTTTTACAATTAAAGAGGGGAGTTGTAGGCCCCACTGGCCACTCTGGCATGTGTGCGTAAGAGTGCGTGGCGTAGAGCGCGTGCTCCTAGGCAGGCTAGAATACTACAGTTCCATTCCTGCTGCTGAACGAGGTTCTCAAATACCTCAAAAACACGCTGCGAGGCATATGTAGTGCTTAGATTGTATGCATATGTATTTTCCCTTTTTCTCTCGTTTTTTAGGAATATCACCTTCATTTTCTTCTCTCTTTTTCTGCACGTTTCCTAAGATGCACGAAATGAGTATCACGACCTTGCATTGGTCTTGACTGTATACGTGACAGCTTAATTTATCCCGAAAGGATTACCCGTGTGACGCTTAAAAAGGGAAGAATGTAGCAAACAAACGTTACTGGCCTGATAAGGGAACTGCTAGTGTTGCCGCTGGTGGTGCTGTAGGTGTCAATCGCCAAATCGCCCTTTTTCTTTAATTCCTTCCTCATCGCCGGCAACTGGCGGCCGCATCCCTCCATACTCATAGATAATCCCTCTCGCTCTTTGCCTCGTCAGAATAAAAAGAGATCGTGTACACTCCCATGAAACTTTGACTCTGTAAATTCTGAACTGGTGTAGCGACGATCGTTTGTTGTGTTTCTGTCAAATAGTCTGCATACTATGGTCAAATGCATACTATAAAATTACATTTCTTAATACATGGCATGTAGATAAACAAGATGCCACAGGTTACTGCTCTCTCGTGAGCTCCCAACATGGTGTCAAAAGTGTCCAGCCATGTCTAGCGACCCAGATGTTCCGATTGTCCGTCTCCGCGCTTGGGGACTCCAAGCACCTGCCTTCTATACGTTCACGAATCCGGGAGAAAGGCTGACGTCGACCACCACATTCAAAGATTATGCATTCCCGTCTGCGATTGGCTATGTGGGCGGCGAACGAAAGGTTAGAATGCTTTTCTACATCATGAAATCGCACCCGTCGATCTTGCGCACTTTAAAGAGACTTTGACAAATCATTTCGCTCATCCCGTCACCAGGGTCTTAGAGTGGAGACGCTTGCCCCGCTAAACGAGATACCGTCTGCGTGAGTCTACGCGAGCTTCAAAACCTGTTCAAGTGAGAAGGTACAGCAATTAAGAGGACGAGAGCCACTTGGTTCGTGAAATCTCAGATTGTTGTTGGCCTTTTAGACGAACAACTTTCGAGCCAGCTTCGTCATGGAACGAAGATCACAGCAGGAGGGGCATTATATCAGGAACGCTTGAACGAAAACGCACCGACGGAACGTGCACAGAGTCACGTAACTCGTCAGAAACCCTCAAAGGGACTCTGCAACACGCTTTGAGCAGTGTAAGTAAACCTGCGTGACCTTTAGATCACACGGCAAGGAACACCTAACCGAACTATTGCAAGTGCACGTGAAGCAGTAAGCTCGAACATCGCCGTGAATGACGCAAGAAAAGCAGTCGCCCTCTCCTCAATTTCTGTCATTATGTACTACTGTAATTACGCCATTATATAGGTGGCCACTGCTTATTAATTTAACGGTTTATTTCTGGAATTTCTTATGACAAGCTGCCGTCGTCGGCGCTGTGCAACAACCTTTTTCGTGCCTCAACCTGTACGAATAGTTTTGAGTGCACACGGAGTTTCCGTGAGAAAATAATACTTACCTTTGAACCAGAACACTCAACAACAAACGTTCCTTGTTTCAAAAACACCCCACCAGCCTGAACACACTCTAACGATAAGGCATAAATGCTGTTTTTTGTTGCACTGGACTGGAAATTGACCCCTCCACGCTAGGGAGAAAAATATAAAGCTATTGGCCTTGTGATATATCGCAGGCCGCCGAAGAGAACGCCACGAGCTACCACCGTCTCCTGGAGAGAGCGTGCAGTTTCCGTAGCGTAGTCTGCGGCCGAGTTGATAGCTAACAGTTAAGCGAGATTTTTTTGTCCAGTGGCTTCGGCGATCCTGAACGGATTTTTATACTCAATACTTTACCCCAAGTTACATTCTGAGCACTCCGTTTTGAGTGCTGCAAGGCCTCTTGACTGTCGACGCAGCTAAGCAGGGCAAGCAACCTGGCCTACTGGAGTGGTATGGCTGGCCTTGCCTATTTCCTTCACTTACCCTCCTCCACTTTACAGCAATAAATGTTAACTCTTTCTCCTGCTAACCACTCAGCAGGTATTTTGGCAGGTATCCCTTGGGACGGCACTCCCAGAGATGAAGCTGCTTCGGCTTCGGGCCGATGCAAACAGCTACCGACGAACGGCATGCGAAGCAAGCGCCCAGAGCACTTGACAGAGAAACGGTGGGAAGACGCCACACGCCAGCAGCAGGCACAGTGTGTCAAGCAGCGCTGGTTGTCGCTGCGCTCCTCTATGGACTGTTATACGGGCCCCGGCAAAGTCTGACGTATCTTTAGACGATACTGGGGCCTAGAACCATCAACCAGCGTCCCCTTCTCGCTGCCGCAATTGGCGGTGCATCACCGAGTGGGCCCTGGCAGAGCCATTGGCCTACCAATTTCCTCCGGCCGCTCAAACCACGCCTCTAGTTCTAGCAGCCTCACCGGACAAGTGTCTTCCCGCAAATCTGGCTAGTAGGACTTATCTCGACCATCCTGTAGCTCGACAAGCCAAGCCACCAACCGAGCCAGTGTCGTACAGCCCGGTGTCGCTTGGTCATTGAAAGTGCACGAAGTTCATTGAAAGTGCAGTCCTGCCCCTTTCATGATTGGATTGCGGACAAGAGAGGCGTCTTCCGTGAATAGCAAAGCGGATTCAGGCAGCACGGCTGCAGGGCGCACACCCTAGGGGACGACACCTTCATGGTCACACAGGCCCGCCACGACAAAAAGCTGGCCTTCCTGCTCCTGCTGGACATGCAGTCAACCTTAGACACAGTCTCCCATGGGGCCATCCTGGAGGCCCCAACAGCATGGGCTTTGTGGGACGCTTCGGGGGCTACCTACGGGAGCTCCTTCGTAACCGGACCTTGTGGTTGAAGGTCGGCCGGGCGACCATCATTCCTCGAGACGTCCGCTCTGGGAGTGCGCCAGGGTAGCCTACTGAGCCCGTTCTTAGTCGACATGGTGCTGATTCCTCTCCACAACTGCATCCATCCCAGCTTGCAGAGGGATGGAGGGGGTTACCCAGAGTGCCTCCCGAGACTGACCTGCGGATGCAATGGCTTGGGCTACTTAAACCCATACATTTTTGTCTGTCTGTATGTATGTCTGTCTGTCTGTCAGTCTGTCTGTAACTCGATTCAGCCACCCGGCCAAAGTTAAACGAAGACTACGCAATAGTCTTATATACTCACAGCCAAATCGAAACGTCTGACTCCGGTTTATATGTTCATACTTGTCAACATTGTTGAACAAGAACATAACATTACGCAAAGATAAGACAAAAAATTATTACAGAAGGAATATTTACAGTGTTCGTTTATAAAAAAGTTCATAGATGCTGGATTTTTGCGAAATAAAATCCTACATCCACTACACAAAAGAATGCACAATGCCACCTGCTGTCGCCAGAGCCACTATAGCATTGTCGGCCTTTTGAGAAATCAAACGGCAACAGTTCCGAAAGGTTTCACTACATAGGTTCCACGTTTGCTTGGAACGCACGTGGACTAGGACAACGCGGTTCCATAGTCGTTGAAGTAGGGCGTATTGATTCACGCGCGTCTACGCCGTACGGCAGTGCTGGCATCGAGCACCCGGCCTGGAGGAGTTGAAAGCGGTAAACTTATATGGACTTGAGCAAACCTTTAAAGTGTTTACCTTGGGAGAAGCGCGACGCAAGAGGAACAACATGAGAAGTGAGTGGCAAAGCGAAGGGAGACATTTACTTGGCAATGTGGACAAACGTCTTTGTCGATATTTGCGGCGAATGAATCAGATACGCGGCCAATTTTTTTCGGGCGTGATGCTCGCCGCAGCGAGTCACGCCTGGTTTCACGGCAAGTGAACCAAACCTAGCTAACTTCTGCAACAGATGGTCTTTTAAAGGCCGCACTCGTGTTATCGCCATACCGATCTAGTAGTTTCACAAGTGAAATCATCGCGCTAGGCGCATTTATGGTAACGTTACAGCTAAACTACGAATTGTAAATAAAACAGAAAGCGTAGCCTATTTCGCGAAAAACACCGTGCAAAACCGCAGAATAAGCAATTCAGCTGGCGTTGCCATTAAACAGTTGAAATACTTTTTATAAACACTTCCGCTCCACCAGAAAAGCACTTAGTAACAAAAAAGGCGGAAATATAACAGCGCTCGTCGATACGCTGTGTATACAAACCGTAGTAGCCGCAAGCCTAACCTGACCACCCATGGCATTAAACTCGGAAAAAGAGATTCTATTCGTTAGGTAGTCAGAAAACCGTTCGAAAAGCTAAAGACCGTCAGCAACACCTGACACTGAGCTATCAAGGGCACAAACCCGAAATACGTTCAGCACTATGTCGCAAACGCCGTGACCATACCGAGCTAAGCGTACGAATACGATCCGGGCGACAGAGGCAACATCGCTAAAGTTTGAATAAGTCGACAACCCCTGGGCGCACAAATAATTACAAGCGCTTGCTGTGACCGCTAGAGCAAGGGCTACACAGATATGTAATCAGCATTTATGTGACAATATGCAAATTGAGCTGTTGATCCCCTGTCGCGGTCCCAAGGCTCCCAGTCTTTAGAGAGTACATGGTTGGCTCGCTTTCGCGCAGCTCAGCCAAAAGGCCACTCTGGTTCCGATAAACAATTTTACGACCGAGAATGACGTTCAGAAGGTAAAGAATAATACTAATTCACCTTCAGCGGCCTGCTTGGCCAGCCGAACTCCAAACTAGACATTTATCGTAGCTATATACTTCACCCCAGCGTGGGCTCCTTTTCCAACGGCTAGACGTCAGTGGATCTCTCATGAGTAGGCTAGGGCATCAGCTCATTCCTTCACAACCTCGCGTATAGGACAAAGAATACAAAACCGAGAAATGCTGTCTTATTAACAGTGCAGGCGTGCCCAGCATCGTCGTCCACGGGAAACTTCGTCATCCACGGGAATGTTCTCTCGTTTTCTCTAGTATTCATCTGGCCTTGCACCGTACCCATGCAGGTATGGAGCGCTGCCTGTTCAGAAAGTAACCATATGCGGAATACCAAAGAGGCTACACTAGAAAGGTACAGCCATGCTAGGAGGTCTCTTAGGGACACCAACAGCACTCCCTCACCAGAGAAAAATCAGGCCACTCTGATGTTGTAGATGGCCGCCATTCACCGTTACTGACTAACTCAACTCTCGGCGCTCAGACCTCAGCAACTGCAGGGCACTTGTCCACCGCTGCAATCAGAACAGCGACACAGCAGAGGGTGCTAAGAGTCTCTGGCTCCGGACAGGCAACCATAAGATATTTCACTCTGGCAACGTTCAACGCACGGACTCTCTGTAGCGAGGGAAGCTTAGCTCTATTACTAGAAGATCTCTAGGATATTAAGTGGGTCATTATAGGGTTACGCGACGTTATAAAAATTGGACAAGGCTTCATGGAGACCACTAGCGGGTATATTTTGTGCTAAAGCGAACCCCAAGAGAAGAGAGAGCACGGGGTGGGATTTTTAATCCACAGAGAAATACCAATAAACGTGGAGGAATGTTTCAGCATTAGCGAGAGAGCCGCGGAGGTTGTGATCAGGCAAAAAAGCTATACAGGTTAAAGATAGTACCGGCCTATGCACCAACAACCAGCTATGATGTGGAAGCTGTTTTACGAGGATGTCGGATCAACCCCGAAGAGAGCAACAACATAGCTCACGATTGTGATGGGATACTTTAACGCAAAGGTAGGTAACCAGCAAATGGGAGAAAGGTAAGCCGGAAACTTCGGAATAGACAATCGCAACAGTTGAGGAAATAAACTGCGGGATTTGTAAAGGGAAATAACTTGCGGTTGAAGAACACAGTATTTTACAAACAAAAGAATAGGATACGGTTCATTGGAAAGTCCCGATGGTACAACAAAGAACGAAATTGACTTCATTTTAAGTGACAGTCCAGGTATTGTGCAAGGCGTACAGGTGCTAAGTAAGATTCAGAGCAGCGATGACAGGATGGTTAGATGCAAGATAATGGTGAATCTTATTAGAGAAAAAAGGAGTCTAGTGAAAAAAAGAAATCAGCCAGTCAGATACAGATATCAAGAGTTTAAATGAACTACTCAAAACAAATTGGCGCTCCTAGATGAGCGTAACAATTTCTTGAATAGTGATCGTCCATTAAGCGTCCCCGAAATACACGGAGATATCTATTTCGGTTCCATAGGCAGAAAAGCGATCGCAAATCAGCGGCATTGCGACTCTACGATGGGCTAGTTCGCCTAGCAAAAGAAGCTCTTCCCGTACTTTGGTTTCCATTTACAATAAAAGTTTTTGTTGAGTGTAATATTTTACTACTTATACTACCTTCACTGATTCTTCCCCCACCTTTATTGGCTTTAGATTTCCTGCTGCGTACCAGTTACCGAAGCGTCGCTTGTGCCCTTGCGTGAACTATTTGGACTTCTTAGCCTTTATTAAGCTTGATGTAATCTACAAACTAAGAATTTAACGTCACATTTTTTCATGCACAAATAGTGTAGTAGCTTAGTTTAGATTAGGCGAACGAATAGCGACAACCCGCCCTTTTCCGGCCGACATACTCTGTGGGAAGATAGTCGCGACGTGCAGATGAGCAGTCGTATCCTGCTATCGCGAGTGTCAGACCAAACATCCTGGGAGATCAGCAAGGAGGATGCAGTGAGAAAGGCAGCTCATTCTACTTACTTTTTTCACTAAATAAAGTTCGTAAACGCACCGATAGTGGGCGAAACACGGTATTGGGGCTCTCCACTAGAATTTGAAGACGTAATCGGACAATGTGTTAAAAGCAGTACAGTGCGTCTGTAAAGCTGTTTAGTTATTTTCACATACTCTGACAATTGAGTCCTCGGCAATTTCTCCGAGCCGAGCAATATTTTCACCCAGGAGAAAACTCTTGCGGCGCATGTCCTACACATCAATGTTTGCCACATGGGTTCTTTAAGGCCCAAGTGACGTTAGACACTAAACAATAGCTTTGCTTTTGTGATATTTAGTGGCTGCTACAGCAATCATACGTGCGACTCAAGCGAACATTCATATTGAGAGTACCATTATTAATAAACACGAGCACTTTCTTGTCGCAAATCACGCCTGTATTTTGCGAATATTACGTTCCGAGTACATTTCCTGTGATTTCATTCAGTAGGGTAAACCGCTCTAATAAAAAACTTGTTACTGCATATCATTAAAAACCTTGACTCCTCACGAATTAATTTTATTTTACCGTGAAACATTTGCCGAGGTTAAAAAGGAATCGTAAAGTAAACCTGTACCTTGCAATCACCACAGTTGTTGATGGCGTTGCAAAAAGGCATTTCATATTTTCTTAGCTTTCCAAGTAAAATTCCTTAAAGGGACCCTGACAGAGGTTTTGTAGATGCATGGGTGTTCGCATTTTAAGGTAAACCAGTTATCTAGTAATCAACTCCTTGAATAATTTTGTTAAGAGGTGTAGTATTATCGGTGTTATTGCAAATCAAAACATCCCATTTTCGCTCGCAAGGCGACTCACCCTCGTTTCGTCCACAGCCCCGCCCCGCGCGAGCGTGACTTCATATAATGTCTCGTTCAACGGTGACGTCGGTAAGAACATGCGGTTGCGGACGTCTGCTACTTTGACATTCTGCGCCGCAGCCTGGCTCTGGAACGGCGCAGTCTAACTGTCTGCGTTTCGTTTGGGCCATTTTTTATGATTTCCTTTATAAACCCTGCACTCGGCTCTTGGCTGGAAAAGCTAATAGAAGGAATACGGTGGGACACACTGTAGTCTAAAGTATATTAACGGCTGACTCAACCATCGCATCAAAATTTCTTAGAATTAGCACGCACATTTTTTTTTTCGAAACGACGTCGGTTTATGTAATGCTTATTGGCCGCTCGTTCGCGGCAATATTGAGCTTGGTTGTGTTGTGGGGACGCCACGCACGTGCGTACATAGGCAGTTGTAGTTGTCCATTCTATTATTCCGGTGTGTTTTAAACATTTATAACCATAACAAAAAGCAGCGGAAATGTTGCACGGTACGGTACAAACACTTTTTCGGAGTACGTAGTGCATTCCATTTCCCTCCACTAACCTCTTACTGTTCTCGAAGCTCCTAGGCGACGCTGTGTTCACACGGTTACACGGTAACAGTTACACGGTACATTACACGGTAACAGTTATTACGACCGGTCTCGGAAGAGCAGTGTGAGTTAGGGATCGTGCGCGCCTGCTTCTTTGTTCTACTGGGCATATAATTGAACAAAGCAATTTTTCCACCCTCGCTTTTTCTCTTGATGGCATGGAGCCCCTTTGGTTTCGGTTCGTTTAATTTTATGTGCTCAGGGCTGCCAGCTGCGATATGGGAAGGGTTGGGTTACCGACGGCACCGTTATATCCATCCCCCTGTTCAAGCCGACCTTCTGTCTAAGTGGAAGGGAGGAAACTACCTTGGCGCTATATAAAAACATACCAATTTTATAAAATACACTCATCAGTATTTTCCCATCTGAAATTACGATTGCTTTTTATATATAAAAAGTACGAGTTTAAAACTGAACGAATCGTAGCTGGGACCTAAACGATGCATTGACGTTTGCTATGGCAGCTCCACAGTTCAACCAAAACATTTTGTTTGGATTCGCGAATACGATTCCCAACCGATGCCACTTAGAAAGGAAGAAAAGAAAGAAAAAAAAGCAACGCCCAGCCAGGATTTAGAACCAGCGGCTTTGATTAAGCCGGAGCGAGACATTAAACCACTTCGCCCCAAACTAATCGGAGATGGCGCTGAAATAGCATATATACTTCAATAACGCACCCTTTGCCACATCAATGTTTAGTACATGAATGCAGGGGTTTTTGACTGATTATGTGAACATTTCTTGAATACCGGTTGCTCAGTAAGGTTTCATAAAGCCCCCACCATAGGTGACCCCCGGAAACAGGACAACTCCCGCTGGCGCGGGCGGCGCCGACTGCTGCCGAGGCGGCCAGGTGCACATCGCATGGACTCAGCAGTTTTCTATCCAAAACAGCGAACTAACGGACTCCGGTTCAACGTCGGTGTTTCCAGCTGATTCACCACGATGTGTGCACCCGTGGACACCGCTTGCGATAGTGGGGTGTATTTCTGACTGAACTTCCACCACTTCCCTCGGGCGAGTGAGCTAGGCCTAATTCCAGGAAGTAGGCCTAGTGCGAGAACGACCACATGCAGACCTCATCTGCCTACGACGGGCAGCGTGTCCCAGCCTCCCCTAGCCTCAACGCCAGCGCGACCGAAGACACTGCGATGCTGCAAGACTGTACAGAAGGTGAATACTCAGAATATTCATCAGACTTTAAAGCAAGTTGGATAGACGTCGGCACCAAAGCCCAGCGGCGACGGCAACACAAGGTAGACAGTGGGGCTGGTTCTGCGGTAGTTCTCCCGCAACTCGGGCTATCCCGCTCTTACGTAAAACCACTCTCCGGCCCACCCCATTTCCTAGAGGTGACGTTAAGCTAGTGCTGTGCCCACAAGACTGCCTCAAGCTCGGGAACGTGGAAAATGCAGAAATATTGCTATCTCTGCTCAAAGCGATTAACTTCACGTGGCACCAGGCCTACAACTAGGGTGCGCCTCGACAACACACAGAACATCGCACCTGTGAGTAAGCCATCGGCACAAGCATACAAACACTTGATTCACATCACCCAAATAAAGGTTGGGAATTTTACTCATGTTGTCTCTCCAAGCGAGGGGTCTCAAACACGCGGCCAGCATGCGGCGCGCGGGCCGCATGCGGCCCGCGGACCCTTTTATTGCGGCCCGCGGCCCTCTCGTGAGTGTCTTGCTTTAGTTATTTTTGTTTTTTAGGCATATGCGTCAGTGCACGCCCTGCTTGTGTAGTCAAAGACGCAGATGGGCGGCTACTGCTCGAAAACGTGTGGATGTCGTCTTTCACGGCTTTGCGTTACTAGAGTGGACACCCCTCTTTTACGGAGGCCCCTCAATTCGGGCTCCGTCAAGTCTGGTGCACAATGGTCGCAAGCAACTGAGACTTGTCAATCGAGCACTCTACAGTGCGCACAGGGCTGGGCGAGAACAGGGCGCGGAGAAACTCCCCGCTTCGTTTTAAGGCCCTGCGAACGGGGCTGCACGCTGCTTATAGGACGGCGCCTTGACCGGAGTTTTCCAGGCTTCCGCGAAAGTGCAAAGGTTTCCGGGCGTTGTGTGGTGTTTGCGAATATTTCCCTTCCTGTTCCTCTTCGTGTCAAACACTTTTACGTCGCTGCAGATGTGGCGAAAACGGCGCAGCCACACGTCGGATTCTCTGGGTAGGGGCTCCGAAATGCGCCCACGTGCGTTTAGGGGCGGGTCGCAGCGTTATTTATGGCCTTGGAGAGAGCGACATCGCGCTGCTGAGGAAAAGTCTGCACATTGCACGTCGAAACTGCGTAGTTCCAGACATCAAACGCCCCATATCGAGACTCGAAACTAAGCGCCCATCCCCTTACTGGCAACCTGTTGACAGCACTGTGAAAGGTAGCGGCGCCCGAAGTCAATCATGATAGAGCGCACTACATAATTGTGCTCCTACGCGCCTGTCTCGTCCGTAATTCTGACAGGTGTCTTTTTGACCTTTTGTTTTTTGGAAGATCTGCAAACGACGGTTTTTGCTGGGGAAGTCTAACGGGCCACAATGTAGTTGTCCAAGCAGTCTGAAAAATGCAAAGTGGAAGACGAGAACAAGTGCATTCAGGAGCGATGGGAACTTTCTTATTTCTTCACGGAATCAAGAGACAAGTTTCTGTGCTTAGTGTGCCACCAGGCTGTGGCTGTGCCGAAGGAGTATAATTTTCGACGCCACTTCATGTATTGCCATCACGAGAAGTATGGTGCTCTTACTCGCAACGTTCGCGAGCGGCGAACGTTGCCAACTGAAGGCGGCGTTGGGAAAGCAGCAAAAGCTTTTCAAAAAGGCGGCCAAAGCAAGCGACGAAACGGTAAGGGCGAGCTTCGTCATTTCTGAGCTTATCGCCAAATCATCCAAGCCCTTCACTGAAGGCCTGTTCGTTAAGCAGTGCCTCGTTCGTCGGAGTTGCTGATGCTACCTGTCCCAGCAAGAAAAAGGCATTCGAGAAAATAAGCCTCTCTCCAAACACAGCCGCCCAGACAATTAACGAGATCAGTGGAGATTTTAAAAGGATTAATCAACCGATGCCAAGAGTTGGAAGCGTTCTCTATTGCAGTGGATGAAAGCACTGACATTACCCACAACTCACAATGTGCGATTTTTGTAAGGGGGGTCCACGAAAACCTGAACGTCACTGAGGAACTCCTGGACACTACCTAATGAAAGGCGCGACCACAGAGGCGGATATTCTTTCTGTTCTCAAAAGAGCGGTCGAACACGCTGGACTACCATGGGAAAAGTTGGTTTGTTTGGCTACAGACGATGGGCCATCAATGGTGGGGTGCAAGAGCAGGCTTGTTGGTAGGTTGTGGACGAAACTCGCTGCACCTGGAATCACCAATCAATTTGCCGCGGTTCACTGCATTTTGCACCAAGAAGCGCTGTGCGGGAAGTCTCTGCAAATTAAGAGCGTCATAGAAATCGTGCTCAGCGCTGTAAACGTCATTCTTAATAACCACCACCAATCTGTATCTCTTTTAGATGCGGTTGGCAGCGAATATGGTGAAATTTTGTACCCTACAGAGGTGCAATGGCTGAGTCGCGGAAGAGTGCTGAAAGGATTTTGTGATCTCCGAGAGAAAATTGACGCCTTCATTAGGACCAAGAACAGAGCCATTGTTGAGCTGTCAGACGAAACATGGCTTCTCTCCCTTGCGTTCCTCACTGATGTCACTGATCATTTGAGCTGCCTCAATGTTAAACTTCAGGAAAAAAACAAACTGATCACAAAAATGCATGACGACATTCAGGCGTTTCAACTCCAATTGTAGCTTTGGGAGAGACACATGATAATTCAGGAGTTTGATCATTTTGTAACCCTGAAGTCGCTGGAGAACGTGGATAAACAATCCTGTGATAGCTTCGCTGACCTCCTCCATGATCTGCACAGAAAATTCGAGGGACACTTCCAAAACAGCACCAGCCTCACCGATGAATTCCGAATTTTTTCGTTGCCGTTTTCGGTGCGGCTGGATGACGCAGCGCCCGAGCTACAGATGGAACTTCTTGAGCAGCAGGCTAACACCCCGTTGAAGCAGACATTTCAGGACGTGGCGGTACTAGACTTCTCCAGGTTTCTTGACGACGCAAGTTTCCTGGCGCTACGTCAACAGACTGCCAGGATCATTGCCATGTTCAGAGGCACCTACTTGTGCGAACACCTGTTTTCTTTGTTGAAGGTGAACAAGTCAGATCTCCGGTCGAGGATGTCTGATGAGAACCTGCGATCGACCATGAGGATCATTTCCGCGCAAGAAGTTCATGCGGACACGTCTTCTCTAGTCGCAGCCAAGCGTTGCCAGGCATCAAGACAGCATGTTTAGAGCAATAGCAGCTATATTGTTCTTTTCAAGGAAGAAAGTTTTGTCACTTTCCTAAATGATACTCGCAATATTTTCTGGTCTCTTACTATTAATAACGTTTCAGTCTAGTAAGATACTCAGACGCAACTGCCTTCAAGCCTTTTTTTTGTGAGGCGCCGAATGCGGCCACCATGAGTTGAAGCATAATTGTGGAACAAATATTTTAAATTCCAGAATCGGCACCCCCATTTTAGTCATCCTGTAGATCGGTATTGACATGTGTATCAAATTCTGACGCCAATTCTATTCAGGAATGACCATGCATATGTACAACATGTGGGAAAGACCTACTCGTTTCATTCAAATGGCAGCGTTATCTCACATTTTGTTAACACCCCCCCCCCCCCCCTTCGTTTCAACCTTCGTGACCATCCCGGCCCTTGCAGGACTAAAATTCGTGACTGCGGCCCGCTAACCAATGTGAGTTTCAGACCCCTGCTCTAAACGAACTGGCGCAAACCGATTCCCCCAAGGGTATAATTCTAGGGGTGCCGGTGAGTTTCGCTGAAGCAGAGATTCTAGCCAAAATTGACCAAACTCAGTTCGAAGTCTAAGGTTGTCGCTGACTGGGCCAATCTTCGATCATAGTCCTCACCTGCGCCGGAACCAGGGTTCCGTACTACGTCGCAGTGTACGGGGCAGAATACCCCGGCCCCTTGTACAAGAAGACTTTCCCCATTTGCACCCAACGCCACGAGTCCGGTCATCGAGCCACGGCCTGCCCACCGCCAAGTGTGAACGTCTGCCACCAGTGCGGCCTCCGGGATCCCCAGCTGGGTCACACCTGCTAGCGTAAGTGCCACCTGTGTGGCGGCTCCCACCTGACAGCGGTCAAGGGTTGCCCTAAGCGGTTCAAGGAGCCCTACCTGCTCCGGAAGAAAGAGTTGGAGAAACGTCAAGCGGAGGAGCGGGCTTCCAGGAAGGACCTGTACGAGCAGAACACTGGAAATGTTATAGTTGGCGCAGACGACATTGACTATCCAAACTAACAATTGCAATAGTTAATTTAGTGTGCTCAAAGCGCATTTCAGGCCGCCTTTAAAATAACTCTTCTAAACACATTCCCGCTTCTAGTTGACTAGAACGAGGTCAGTGTAGACAGACTAAATGACAACTTAGAATCGCTAATCACGGAAGCAGTAGCTGATTTTGGAGGAGGAACATGCAAGGAAGAAACCTAAAAACTAACTAACAAAAAGGAGGAAATAATTTCCACACGTAAGAACACGAAAGTGTCAAGTAAGGCGGATAAGAGTGATTTACCCGAGCTGTTGAAACTGATGTAAACAAGTAAGGAAAACGACATTAGTGCAGACAACATTGCAGTCACCAAGAAACGCTGCAAACAGGGGTAAGCCAAAAGCAACTAACAGAAAGCTAGCCATCGGCAAAGACGGGATGTACGCCCTGAGAGACGAGCAGTGTAACATAACCCAGAACTTGGACGAGATAATAAATGTAGCAGAACGATTCTACACCATGCTGTATGCCAGCAACGTTACACGAGGGGAAACTACTGAGAGTACAAGTGCAAGTTGCGATGTCCCACTAGTAAATAAATAGGAGGTATAAAATGATTTTTAAAGGCATGAACACAAGGCCTGAAGCTGCCGACAGCATAAGCGTGGATCATTACTCTAGGAACTAACCGTACAAAGCCGTATTCATTACGACACTATTGTTGTCTGGGTGAGGTTCTTACTTTTCAATCTACTTTTGACGACCGATAAGCCGATCGGTCCTCGTGAGCGTCTTCGGTCAGCAAGCCAGTCACACAACGCGGACTTTCGATCGCCCGACATGTTCGTCTCAAAGTCGGCGTGTTGTGACCAAGGTGGTTTCCAACTCTGAAGTCGGCATCGCACGTACTCGTGTCATCGTCGGGTTAGAATAGTGAGATGTAGTAGTGAAAAAGCTTGAAGTGCCCATAGCCTGACAAAACGCCAACACTATTCTGATTCCTAAGAAAAGATACTAAGTACCTCAGCAATTACAGACTCATCAGACTACACTCGGTTGTGTACAGGCTTTATACCAAAGTTATAGTTAGAAATGAGAACCTACGTACCTTAGGAATTACAGACGCATCAGCCTACATTTGGTTGTGTTTAGGTTTTGTAGTGAAATTATAGAACGAGATGTAGTAGCGGAAAAGCTCTGCACTATTTTCAGAATTCTCCAAAACTTAGAAATTTTCCATAGCCTGAAAAAAAGCCAACGCTATTCTTATTCCTAAGAAAAGAGATCCTAAGTACCTCAGGAATTACAGGCCCATCAGCCTACACTCGGTTGTTTACAGGCTTTATACCGAAGTACTAGTGAGTCTCATTGGGGACAGCCTAGATTTACAACACTCCAGAGAGCAGGCTGGGTTAGGAAAGGGTACTCGACTATGGATCACACTGATTTTGTAAATCAAGCGATGAAAAATCCGCAGAATACCCTTGACCCCTTTACACGGTGACAGAGCGTTTGATTCCGTACTCACCTCAGTCGTGCTAGAAGCACTAAAAGACCAGGGAATACAAGACACCTACTTAAGACTTGCAGAAAACTTATATAAGGAATAATCGGCAGCGTAATCCTCCACAAGCAAAGCGATAAGTTCTCAACCCGAGAGGCAGTAAGACAGGGAGATACCATCTCGACAAAACTATTAACAGCATTTCTGGAGGGGCTATTTAAAAGGCTTGAGTGGGAAAACATAGGATTAAGGGTAAACGCGGAATACCTGAGCCATCTGAGGTTTGCGGACGGCACAGTATTGCTCACTGAGATGAAAGAACACTTGCAAACAATGCCTGAGGAACTACAGTCAGAAAACACTGTGGTTGTACTAAAAATAAGAATGAACAAATTCAAAATAATGAGGAATAAGCAAGCCAATAACGTTTTTTCCAGCTTAGAAAGCGAAGCGCTAGAGTAAGTAAAAAAATACAACTATCGCGCACAGATGGTTACTGCTGACTCTAGCCGCGGGAGAGAAATCCGGCGCAGAATCGGTATCGGTTAGTGAGACCATGGCAAGCACTCCAAAACAATGAAAAGTAAGCTACCTCTGGCACTAAAAATTTAAAAAATCTACAACCAGTTCATTCTGCTGGTTATGACATATGGAGCGGAAACGTGGAGCCTTACTAAACACCAAAAACTAAAATTTAGGTCGGCCGAACCCCAATGGAATGAATAATGTCACGAGGAACACTGACGGACCGAAAACGAGTTACCTGAATCACAGAACAAACTACAAAGAAGATATCATAGTTGAAATACAAATTTAGCGCCTCCCACTCTGTCAAGACGGGTGACCTGCACAGCAGCACGCTCTCGACTGAGTGCATGAAGCAAAACACTTTAGTTTGTATTTTGTGACTAAACCTAATTCCTAGCCAATTATCTCAATGAAATGTGTAACAGACCAAAACTTTCTCATAGCGGACAAAGGTAGAGCTGCCTCTTTCCCTCCCGCGTCGTAGGCATCTTACCGTTTGTGTAACACGCAACCCAATCCACTCTACCACAGGTGACACCGGACCAGTCGCATTTGGCTGTTTGACGACCACGTTGAGCCTCACGCCAACACAACACACATGTCATCACTAAGGGCATGAAACGTATATCTGCGCGTGCCCGCAACCTCTTGCCCTCCTCTCCCGACCCGTGTACGCGTAAACCGGCAACCGGTTATAAGCGGGTGCTTAGAAGTGAAAGACACTGTCGAACATGTCGCTCTTAAAGCCCTTTAGGCTGAACGGGTGACATTGGCTCAAGTCGCCGTACCGAGCGGGCCAATTGCTGTTCAGCAGGGAGGGATTCGAAGCTACATAACCAGCGGGAACTTAAGGTGGCAACGGCGGCGGCAGCGGCTTTTCATGGTTTTCGCGCCAATTTTCTGGTCTACCCCCAGGAGCTCAGGATTTCGGCCACTGGGCGCGGTCGGCGTGCGCGTAATTGGCGGTGAGATGTTTTAGTTGCGCCCCCTGGCTCTGACGTCAGCTTACAGACTGTCGCCACTGTCGTCTGCTACACTCGCGCCGCTGCTACCCTCCCGCGTCTGTCGTCCGCTTGTGAGTGGCAGCAGTGCCAGTGTTAGAAATCGCCCGCATTCATGTTGTAGTGCATTAAAAAGCGCACTTCTGGTAATACAGTTATTTTTGCTACTTTCTGACCCATCTGAATAATTTCAAGCTGCATCACCCACAAGTTCGCAACATACGACGAGAGGGAACAACTTTCTTCAGAGCATCGGTCACAAGATCGTGTGCAACTTGTCCTTTCTAGCTTATTCGCGAGGTTCACCGCTCAGAGCTCCTCGATAAGTGTTCAGAATGCGCAGGCTTCCCTACAGTATTGTTAAGATGCTCTAATGAAGACACAACAGTCTAATGTATGCGTACCAAGCAGCGAACCCCTGCACGCGCATCGCGCAGCAGAAAAGAAAGCGGCTGTCTTCTATTCAGTTCGTTGTTGTTGGCTTGTATCAGATTAATGTTTGTTTTTCTCTGCCCAACGTATTAATTTTTCTGCGCCGTCACAAACGTCTTATTAGTAGTTTTTGGGGATGTTAGGGAGGTTCACAAATATCGTGGCGATATTTTTTTGAGGCTGTATGGCATACATTCTATTCTTCACAAATTGGCTTTCGTTATGGCTGAGTGCAAGAAGGGGCATATCCGCAGCGTGCGTTGTTTATGCACATGCAAATACAATGAGAAGGTTTGTGCTACGCCACCGCGATCGCGCCTCAGGCAACGTTGTATAGAGTACTCAAAGGCGGCTTTTGTGCTCTGAATTTCTATAGTAACCATCGTTATCATAACGAACTGACTCTCAAGCCGAAAAGTTATGACATGATTACGGTGTTGAAGGCTTCCTATAGTCGCTAACAAACACAGTAAATAGTATGCGTGCATATATAACAAGACTCACAACAGATGGACATGTCCAAACAGCTCTTTGTCGTTTTTTAACCCTCCCAGGCATAAATAACAAATCCGCGTCTACTCGGGATGGCATATTCTAAGAATTGAAGAAAACTATTCTTACTCTCTCGGCCTAGACTAAGGAGCCCACCCATTAACCAGCTATATTTTACTTAGGTCTTCAATAATGTTGTCTCCTCCTCGTATAGCTCCTCCGCTTGAGTGCAGTTTTACTACAACGGATATCTGAATATTGGAATGATATATGGCTTCGAGAAATGTACCCAAATATCCCTCCAGGTATGAACAAACATACCGTTAGAGCATTTTTAGCGTAAACGTGACTCATTTTGCTCAATACACCTCCATTCTGCATGGTTTAAAGACCGGTATACAACCATCATGCACCTATACACACAGTGGGTTATTTAGACTTCTACCTACAGTTTTTGCGGCCCATAGTGCACGCCGTCGTACTTTCATGCCATGACAACGTCAAGTGATACAATATTTTCGAGCGTTCGGAAAGTTCTAAAAACAGTTTTACCTTACGTACGATTACCGCGGATCGTAACGTCTTCTGTCAAAGCCGACAGCACCGTAGTCCTGGAATTCGTTTTGGTCTTGCATTTTCGCTGTTATCGGTCACTAGCAGCTGGCTCTTCCCAATGTTAGAAGCTGACGACTAGCTCCGACTCTTCCCGCTCTGTACAGGACCGGCTTCGCAAAGAAAGGGGCGACGCCGGCAAGGTTTCTTCCGTAGCGGTATCCGAAACTATAGTTTAACTCGCGTCTTGAGCTATTGTATGCGATTTTAAGTCTATCATGATGATAAAAAGTTACGCACACGCAAAACCTGGGGCGGACAAGCACCAAACGTCAAGCGAGCGCAAAGAAACAGTAGGGAGAGCGAGCCCGAGTGAAGCAGACGACAAATGCGAGAATCCCTAAGCCGACGTCACGGAGGCGCGCTTCGCAGCGCCGCCCGTGGTCGCGCTCATTGCCAATAGAGACGACGCGGTTTCTCGATGGCGGAATGAACCACCCAAAACTACATCTCACGATGGAAACCTTGCTACCCGTGGTTCCACTGCTGCGTTTCCTAGACCAGTCCGATGCTTCGCCTGCAAAACCGACTGGGTCCCCTGAATCCGCCATCTTATTTGGGACTTCGGTGTAATAGATCGGCTTCGCGCAAAATATCGTCCCGCCTCGGTCTTTAACTTTGAGGGCTGGATCAGGCCACATGATCTGCACCAAGCTACGTTGGCCGCGTTGTGAAACTTCGCTGATGAGGCAGCCATGGCAGGACATTATCAACCCCCCCCCCCTTTAACGCTGCGGCCTCGACCCATCCAAAATAAAAGTATTCGTCTGTCTGTCTGTCACGCCCATTACTTTGCTGTGCGGGCTGACGCTTCTTAAGTATCCGCTCTTCCTCCTCTAAGCGAGCGACAAGCGTTCGCCTCATCGCGAGTTAACACCTCAAGGGATTCAGTTGTATTCTAGTGGACACACACGTCGGTGACTTTCGCTGCCAAATCGTAGGCATCTCATTCTCTGTGCAACACAACCCAGATCCACACCTCTCGATTGGGAAGGGCAGCTGACTGGGCGCATTGAGCCATGAGACTGCCACGCTTAAATCTTCTACCACCCCAACGGGTATGCCATCGGTAGCGGCACTAACTCCTGCTGTGCGTGCATGCCCCTTCCCTTCACCCCCAACCAGTGCACGCTTAAATCTGCAACGGGGGATAGGCGCCTAATTACGCGTGAAACACACTGGTGAATGGAGAGAGAAAGACTTCATATGCGACCAGGCAAAGATTTATTATTATTCTTCCTCCAGAAGAACTATGACCATCTTGTCAACGAGGGCCGCCGACGCGATAGTGTTGCTCGTAAAGGCTTTCAAGCTAAAGAAGAATAATGTGCTCACGCCGGCATTCAAACAGGAAGTTGCCTTCAAATGGCAGGGGCGCGCAGCTAGTGGGCGAGGTAAAATTTGAAACGGCAATGGCCACGGCTGCATTCTCGGCGGTGGCCGTGGCGGCTGCTTCCGGGCGTCTTTACACCCATCCGCGCTGGTGTTGATTCCCAGCAATCATCTGATAACGGCATTATGGCCGCTTTCAGCCGACTGCGCAGCTTGTTAAACCGGCATCAGTGGTGGAGAGGGAAATATTTGTAGTCATAATCGCTGTAAAAGAGGGGTTGACAATTTCTAGGAGGAGCCCCGGACCGGCTCTGAGTAAATCCTTCACCATAATGAGAACGGGGGGGGGGGTGAGACATATACTGCTTTGCAGTAAAAGAAAGAGTAATGGACTTAGGCTGGCCACCTACTGAGATGAGCCTACAACCCGTGGACAATTATAGTACAAAAGAGGATACCAAGAAACGGGTCTAGAAGAAGGGGAAAGTTATTATTCCGGTAGAGAGATTAAATAGGGGAATTCGGGGGGAAAGTGTGGACTCGAGCAGCGCAGGACCAGAGCTGTTGGATGTCAATGTGGGAGACCTTCCTCTTGCCGTGAACCTTAGTTGGTTGAAGACGATGATTATGAATGCGTATCGTCAGCTTCTAACTGTTACATGTAAAAACGCTGTAATTCTTTCTGGTACCAGTCTTGGATTTCGTTAAGATAATCGACTGAATACTTGGGATTGAAGTGCAACACCCAAAGGGATAGGGCACGCTCTCATGCAAAAAACATTCATTGACATTTGAGTGTGTGGCACTGAACATAGTCATTTTGCAGTGCTTTTACACACTGACTGGTACATATTTTGTCCACACTTATTATGCAGATTTTGCAGTAATTCTTACTCAAGGACTAAAAATTACTGCTAACGGAGCCATATTTAATTGTTTGAAAATATCAGCCTGTATGGCTTTCACGGATGAAATGGGGTTGAAAAAACGGGCACGGTTTTAAAGGTTTACTTCTGAAACTGGTTCCGCTACGTGAGTGCGTGAGTGCGTGAGATACGTGAGTGTGTGGGTGCGTTTGTGCGTGCGTTCGGGTGTGCGCGTGTGGGTGTGTATGTGTTTGCGTGACCTCTAGATTCGACCGGGCTGACTATGCGGCATATGTTAAACAAAACGCATTTTTTGACTGCTTCAGTTTTTCGCTTAGCACACATTATTACTGCTGCGTAATACCCGCGATATAGATATGCTACTGTCTGTAGCAGCCGTGCGTGTTCAAGAAGTCTTGCAAGTGGTTCGGGAATTATGCGTGCGATTTCTGGTCATAGCCACAAAATACCCATATTTAGCAAAAGTTTCAAGAACTTTAACGGTGGCTTGTTGTTGTATATTTTTTAATGCAAAGTACTGTGCACCCCCTCGCTTCACAGCGTGTCACCGTGTTTTCAGTGTGCCGCGTGAAGAATAGCAACAGTACACGGCGGCTCAGACCTCCAGGAGCATGTGAAGAGTTTAATGTGTTTAAAAGTGCGACTTGTCCGTGTGTCTTTCATCCATGCAGTCAACACCCGGCACATGCGCTGGCACAAGGCCTCTTCCGTGGCCTTTAAAGTGAAGGAAAGCCGGGGGCTTTCCCTCCTGCCATATATTAATATACAATCATACTGCTGCTGATGGTGAAAATGATATTTCCTTCAGTGTTTTAGACACGAAACCACAAGGCGGGATTGGTGACGCCTAAATTACAGAGTGTACTGCGATACAATTTTAAGTACTAATTTATTTCGAGAAATAACAAGGCCGTGAAGTCAAGGTACCATATGATTGAAACCCCAATGGCCCAATATTGTGTATTGATTAAGCAATTTGAGCCACTTGCAGTAGACAGGTAAGCTTGTGTTTCGTCCTTCTTCTCGTCGTCAGTAAAGGTCCCGCCCTATACACCTGAGATATTATGTTCACATCTGTAATCACAACCCACACCGCTATCCTCACTCCCACATGGGCGTAGTGTTCGGGACTACGGGGACGTGAAAGTCACCACGCCTTCAACATAAGTGACTACGTCTTCCAAATTGCTCGCCATAGGAGCTGTACACTGCTTTTAGCAAATGTTGCTTTCTCTCTGCTTTTTCTCCCCGCTCCGGCATGGGCAGCGGGAGAGTTATCTGGCCCCGTGCCAGGTGCCCAGCTGCAGAAGCGGTCGCATGTAGTATAAATTCTCCGCAGGAGAATCAAATCCGCTTCGAATTGAAGGTCTTTAAATAGTCTTCTATTAAACTTGGCCGGAATAAATCGTGGCAAACACCCTCGATAAATTCGAATAAGGAACGTTAAAATTTGCGTACTTTCGCAGTGTTCTGAGCTGTCTCTCTCCGAGCCAGCTGAGCTGCCGACCCGTGCTTTTAAACGGTAAGGGTACAGTATATTGTACTTAGGGCTTACGTCGGCCAGAAGGGTACAAAAAGATGGTTGTTGCAACGGCATCACCACTGCGGGAGGCCTGTTTAGTAGTAGTAGCTCGCGGCCACCCGCTCCAGTTGCCCGTTCTTCCGAGTACGCGACAACGAATCCAAATTCAAAACAATCACCCGACTGTCTTGTTAAAGCAGTCAAGCCAGTTTACAGCGAAGATTTAGCCTTATCATTTGGCAGTAATAAAAGGCTCATTAACAAAACTCATGAGTCCGAGGGTGTTGTTTCGGAGTGAAAAAGGAACGAAACCACTTTTCAGCAGCCTTGCCTGGAGGTTTTAACGTAAACGACTGCACTACGACAGGATATTTTTCAGGTGGACGACAACATGCAAATATTTGTACAAAAGCACAATGCCAAGCAACAAGGCCAACAAACTTGCAAAACGTTTTACATAAGGTTTCGCTATCTCCGTGTCAGATAGGCTTTAATCATTGCAAAGTTTACGTGGACTCCGGCACCTGACTGTGTGAAACAGATTTTAATCATGCTTATAAGCACCTACCAACAATATGGAGGGTAGACGGTTTCCCAAACTCGATTGCCAAGGTGTGTTTTCTACTACGCTGGTACAAGCGATGGATCTCCTGTGACAAACGCGCACTAATTTATGTCGACCTGGGATAATGTTTGGCGAATGTACAGCCAAAGGTCGTTTTTCAACACGGGAGATTGACCTGTCCCTAACACCAAAGCCTACCGACGGCCTAGCACGCGGCCCGGTCAACACCCTACGATGCGGTTCTAACTGTTGAAGAATAGGTAGAACGTCCGGTTGAAAAATGCAATCAAGTTGGCACACGGAAACGTATCCCTCGAGTGGCTGGGATTATGCAAGTCTGTCAAGTGGAGTCCCTGGCTTTAGACCGACTACTGAGCTTAACAGCGGGGCTCACATTCGAACAACCAGCAGACATGATGATGATAATCGAGGTCCTGCAAAATATCCTGGTCATCACTAATGACGATTCAACTACCAACAGAAAGCTTACTAACTTCACTCACCAAAGCTACAAATACAAGTATTATCTGTTCTTCATCAACGCACGGCCACTTATATCGAACGAGAAAAAACTGGACCCGATAAGGCTGTCGCAATAAAGTCTTGCATGCGAAACGTAAGCTCAGTTCAAACTATTTTCTCGGACATTTCCAGTAATTACCACATCAACACTTTGTTTTGTACATTTTACTCGGTCATAGACGCTTGGTAAGTAAAGATAATGCTTCCTAATTATCGTGTTTTATGAAATGAAATATTTATTTATATTACATGATTGGAATCGTGCACCGTTTTTAATTCTAGAAGTTGGTTACGGCATCAGGCGACACGAAAAAGTGGGAAGGGTACAGTAACTTGTGAAACTAGAATAATGGCAGCCACGAGGCGTACCGCTGCTAACTCTGTCAGAGCGAAGCGATCGTTGCAGCTCCTTCCACTTTTCTAACATGTGTTACTTTTTTTATTTTTGCTGTGATATGGCAATGAAACTCTCTCTGTAGCTGTGCTTCGTTAGTGTACTGTGACGTTCGAGCTCTTTGCTCCGCTACTCTGTAGTGTAAGAACCGGCGCGACAAGAGAATTTACACTTTTGATTTTTTCATACGTATAAGCTACCCTGTTTTCGGTAACGTATGTGAAATTGCAAACGCACAAAAGTTTTCAATTTACCTCTTAGTACTGTCTATGGTCTATGGTCCGGGAGATTATCAGGCATTTATATTGGAAATAGCACAATGTATTTACCATAATATTTCACATGATTATAGCCAACAAAGCAGGCACAGGGACGAAATACTCCGAGGGAAGCCAATCTTATCTTGTAACTTGTTAGTTTCAACGTACTGCTGTCAGCTACAACGCCGTAGCTCTCTACTGCAAAAAGGTTCGGGCATGCGGTGCGAAACCAAACGCGTCTACGCAGAAGACACGCATTCTTCTTTTTCACGAGGCACTGTGCGCACCCCTGCCATGTCGTAACAGTGAAGCCGTATATCACCCTAATAGTAGCCTTGTTTTCACGGCGAGCATCAACAAAAAGAACCGTCCAATTTCGTAGCAGCGTTTACTTGGAAAGATTTATTCTATTTGTAATTTGGTGACACTAATAACCCTTAAGTGCGCAGAACATTATGTGTGTATTCTTGAGGCACTATTGGACGCCACGCATACGTATGAGTCCCAAGGAGCTGTGGCCTGATAAGAACAACACAATCAGCAAAGGGCAGAATGTGGCCGCCGGGATACTGAAAGCGACCAGAAACTGGAGCGCCAGTTTGTGCATAGTACGCTGATAGTCTCAAGTGACTGACATGCCATTGATCACCAGCCATACAAGAAGTAGTTCACCTAGCGCTTCTTGAAAACGTTTAATTGTACAAACCAACAATAGTACATTTTTCATATATAAAGTAAAGCTTCTATAATATCTCAAGTTACCATATCGTGGTGATAGAACAAGGGGTCCATCCAGTGTATTTGTGAAGAGTTTCAGCTAATTTACAGCATTTATTTACATCAACCCACCGCTCCACATAGCCAATTCACTCGCAAAAGAGCAATACCAGCGATGGGCTTGACCTCCGTGCGTGCAAACCAAAGGTGAATTGTGGTGTCTGCTCTATGTATATCTCTAGACACCCAGAGACGACATAAAGAAATTTATGAGAACGCACTTGGCATAGATTAGCCGTGATGGCACTGCACCTGTGACTGTCGTCTGTACATGGAAAAATGGACACCCAATAAACTGTACAAAAAATGCTAGCTACGTTTATGCTGTAAGATTTCGTTCTGAAGTGCCCCTCAAACCAACAGGCTCTGATTTTTTTGTAAAAGCGGCATAAAGCAACGTTCTGAATAATAATCGAACGGTGTAACCGAAGCAATCAGTGTATATCACAGGAAGCCCGAAGAATCGTGCGTCTGTTACTCAGGAATGGAAATAAGTATACGTTCGTTGTGTAGTCCTCTGTTATGTGCTGGAGCTTTCGCCGGTTGGACACATTCAAAAAGCAAATTGGCTACTCTGTATTTCTGTTTTGTTGTACAGCAATGCTCCAGAACTCGCTATAGCTTTCTGTTTACTCCTAATTCACATTGTAAAAAACGGTACGTCGCAAAGGATATTTCATCAACAAGCTCCTGAATCCTAACACCCAATTTATTGCTCATTGGGCAATTTATTGATATTGCGATGTGGTCTACGTGAGGCATACAGATTACCCCGCAATAGTTAACCGTTCTGTTTCATGCCACCTGGTATGGATATGCAAGGTTAATTGAGGATTTCAGAACGAAAGTTTTCATTGCGTTCCTCGGAGATAGACGTGCACTGAGACTCAGGTGAACATCTGAAATTGTATCTGATCTGAAAATCAGAACATGAGGTGAACATCTGAAGTACTGTTTCGACACCTTTTTTTATTAACAGAACGTGAAATATTTGCACTGGCTGCAGGACCGTACATATTTGACAGCCATTTTCGTCTCAATAATGTACATGTACTTTAGGTGAGGGAGGTAAATACGTCGACGGCAAGTTTATTTGGTGGGACGAAGCAAGCAGAAACCTCAGAGACACCCTGTTTTATTGTGTCTTAGGTGGCTAAGTGAGAATATTGTTTACAAATAGTGAGTTTTATTTTAAAGGGCACTTTGATTGAGGGCTTGGTATAGATTTGGGAAAGAATTCGTTGCGGACAGGTTCGAAAAACATCCGTGGTATTGTTTTGGTGGGGTCCACGCAGTATCCCCAGGTAGTTTGGCCATAGGCCTGCCGGCATGTGCATTTTCCAGGGCAGCCGTACCTGTCAGTGACACTGCACTGCAATGAAGGGTAATTATACTCAAAATCAGAAATAAAATTATTTTCCCTTGCACACGCTGGATACGGGTGTACATAAAAACGGCCAACCAGAAACAGTAACTTCGGCATGATAACGGGAGGTATTTGGAGTCATTGCAAAGAGATACACTCACCGAAACACTCAAATCTCCAACAACAAAAACATTTCACAAACGCTGCTCAGTTACGTAATCTTTTATTGCACACGGGCAATACCTGCGCAGTGAATACAAAGAAAACGAATAAAAATACCAAATAGGAGAACCAAAGGATCCGTGTGTCAACATTAAAGCGTGGAAGCCTAATTACATCAAGTAAAAACCCACGAAACGCAACGTTCAGTCAATGTATCCTAACGTAGAGCTTAACCTCAAGTTTACACCACAGGAAACTAGTGCCTTGTGCGGTTGCGGAGCGAAACAGGGTAATTACTCTTTCATTTGAAGGGCAGTGCTTAGAGGGCCTAGAGGGAAACGGTGAGGGAGCGTGCCATAAGCAAAGGCAGGGAGACCAAGTCTGCATCCAAGTTCCCGGCATACTCCTGCCTAATGCACCGATACAGCCAAAACGCGTCTACTTGTTTTGCATTGCATTGTAAGGGCGTGCTTCTTCACTGCTCGCTCTCGATGTGAAAACCACGATTTACCTCTAGAAACTTGGTTTAGCCGTGTTCAACCACAGGTAATGTTATCCGCAGCCGTTTGTTCGATCCCAATTGTTGCTCCTATGGTAAAGAATGCGTACTTAAATTTTCGCTGAGCATATATTGGGCAGTTTGAATAAATTTCCACTTGCTCGGTAGTTTTCGTGTGTGTTGGTTTTTCTTTCTCGCACCATCTCCGCGGGGGAACATATAGTGAACGTGTATGAGCGCAGTCGACATATTTGAGTAATTGTGGGGGTGCGGGACTGTCATATGCTGTGGCCAATGCGCGTCAGTTGGTGTGCCGAATCTGTCATATGTGCATACCCATCATCGTCATCATCTGTACAGGATCATAATCGCAGACGACGTGCATTTTTGAGTCGCGATCGGAACTTCTACTGACTTGTGCTGGCTGTACTGTCTCCTTACAAAAAAGGATGTCTCAAAATGAACCGCAAAAAAGTGACGCGATCAGACATCTGAACAGAACAAATTTTAGTGGTAAACAAATTGCGTAAAAATGATCAGATTCTAACAAGACGATTAGAGTAAACAATGAGGCAAACGATTGAAGGCTGAAACGCTACTACCTAGGGACCCAAACTAAACTCAAGCCATGGTCAATTTAAAATTAAAATAAAAATATAAAAAGACAACGATCTATACGAGGAGGTAGCAGTAAAAGTTAGAAATGGTACAACCGGGGTTTGAAACAAAACCCAGCCGTGGTTCTTACGAAAGTGACCTCAGCATTCCTCAAAAGAGGTCTGCTTGAACAAGAACATACAAACTGCGCAACAAACACGAGCACTAATAGTGAAGGAAACAGACAAGGGCTGACAAATGTTTGAGCATAACTTATTGCGGCTTGCAAAAAATGCTATTGTGGATGCTTGTGTGTCCTCCTTCACTCATAGTCCTCGTGTTTTTTGAGCTGTTTTCTATGTTCACAATGAACCAACTCGCCCCACTACAGTCGCTAATTCGTAAAAGAAGCTACCAAAGAATTATAGATTGTATTTAGAATTGAACCTAAGAAATATCCATGGCCCGAAAATATCTATAGACAAAAGTTAATACGCGAAACCCCTAAAGAAAAAGTAATAACGCGCAAAGAACTTCTAGGCTTTACGCAGAAGTGGTGAAGCAAAACGACACATCTACACATGACTGTATTGCAGTTCTAACACAAACGTGAAACAATTATGCATGCTGCGGATGGCATGTATCTTATTCAAAACTGAACCGTTTATAAAATGGTTAAAACCAGATGGTGCTCCCGACCAAATCGCCGAAAGCCGACTATTGTAAGTTTGAAACACAGAGAGAGAAATTGGTTGCCCTGTTCATCCTATGACCGACAAAGCCGCTGGAGCCAAAGGTCAGGCTCCTAATAGGGCTACGAAGACAAAATTCAAGTTTGGTTCCGTCGAAATTATTTCTTCCTGAAAAAGATACTGACACCATTTGTACCGCCAGCTTACCTGAATTGAGCTAAAATAATTAGAAAAAAGAATATGATTTGGCGACCCAGTAGCTCATTTCCCGCCCTAAAATTTGTCCGGTATAATAGCCAGCTATGCGATCGGTGGAGTTTGGCAAAGCAAACGCACGTTAGGCCAGGTTTATGAGCTTAATGAGGTTGAGTTTTAATGGCGCAAGCCCAACCGGGGCAACGAGCGCCCACACCGTGGTTATATGCGAGAGATGACGACATAAACACTAAAATTGCTCAACAAGAACACAATTAAAATCAGTCAAAAACAATTGGGATGGGTGGTGTACAAGGCCAGGTTGTGATTATGCGTGGTATAAAATTTCGTATAAAAAACTACGCGTGACAGGAAATGAGGCGCAAAATTTTGTTTTCTCTAAGAAATTTAAAAGTGCGCTGTATAGGAATCATGGCATCATCCACTAAAAACAGTGCTTGGTGTAGTGGGATGTGTTATCTCTATAGTTGTGGGAAGATTTGGCGTCTTGTTATGTGGAGTGCTTTGCGTGTAAGTAGAATGTCAATTACGGATAAGCCGTCCCCACACCTGCTACACAAGGGTCTTAGAGATCAAGTGAGCAGATGGTAGAGTACCGCGTGTGTGGGGCCTATCCGTAATCTAGCGAGGGCACTTCAATGAATCTGTTGTGTGAGTACGTTGTGTATCTTCGTAAGTGTGGCCTTATAATGCGTAACTTGTTTTCGGTTAGTGTACCCCAGTCGTCTTGCCATGTTTTGTGAAGGTGTTGTCTTTTGAGTGGCTCGAGGTCGGTGTAGAGTATTGTTGTCATATCTACGTTATTTGCAAGTGCAGCAGCGGCAGCCATTTGATCCGCGATCTCATTACCGGTGATGCCAGCATGGCCTGGAACCCAGCACAGCAAAAGTGCAAAACTTTGAGTATATACAGACATTATGGCGTTATAAATTCGATGGAAAATGTGTTTTTTGTTAGTTTGAGTGAAGGCAATGCAAGCACAATGATAAAAGAGTCTGTAAAGACGACGGACTTGGGAATTTGTTTTCTAAAAATATGCTGTACGATGAGAAAATGCCCTATGCTTTTGCTGAGAAGATAGTCGTGTGTACGCTCATGGCTTTGCAAAGTTAGGGCCATGAGCGGCGCACGACACCATAGTTGAGGTTTTCGAGGCATCATTGCAAAATTCGGCAGAAATATATTTAACCTGCCGAGACAAGACGTGCTGCAGAATGGCAGTCCTCAGAATCCTTTTTTATTCATTTTCATAAAAAGACAAATCACATAATACTGGCTGAAGTTGTGGAAAAATGTCAGTACGTGATGATATGTATACATTTAAAAACCCAACGGAAAGAACTGAAGCTTCCTCTTTCACCCTCAGTGAGAAGGGCAAAGCAACAGATGGAAGATTTGAAAAGAGCTGGGTTTTATATGTACCGTTCAGGACCGGTTTAAATGAATGGTTATGGAATGATGAAACATCAAAAGCATATAATAAATCTATCAACATTCGTTGATGTTGCAGGCACAGTTTTTTCACAATCAATGTACAGAGTCTGTGTCGGGGTAGTGTGGAACGCACCAGAGGCAAGGCGAAGACAAATACGGCGCAATGGATCAAGCACATTTAGCGTTGTTTTTGATGCCTACCTATACACGGCATTACAGTAGTCTAAACGAGTTTCGACTAAAACGGTAAAAACACGAACTAGACGTTCTTTGTCTGCACCATAGGATTGGTGAGAGACGACCATCAGAATGTTTTGTGTTTTAAGGCATTTATGTTTTAAATTGTTTTATGTGCGGAACAAACGTATGTTTTTATCAAAGATGACAACTAGAAACTCGTGCTCCCTTTTTAGAGGAATAAATTTAACATTAGGGAAGTGTTTGAATCAGACTTATTGCCGAGCTTGCGGGAGAATAAAAGGCAAGTACTTTTGCCCTGGTTCAGTTTATAACCGTTAACGTCTGGTCAGCCAGCAAGTGTCTCAACACCAAGGTGTACTCGATGTTCGCCAATTGATAGTCTACATAGCTGGAACAAGAAATCGTTTGTGGCAATGCGTTTCGGAGGGAGTTCATCTTACTATAAACAATGCCCAATTGGAAACTCCGACTTGTGGTACACCATTTTCCCGCACACGTACCCCGAACTGGGATGACCAGACCTTAACACGAAATGTCCTCTTGGCTATCTAAGTTGAAAAGAGTTCAATATGTTACCTGACACAACAAGGGACTTAAGGTCACTAAGCACGCCATACAGACAGTCTGTATTGTTACGTTTTCAATATCAAAAAATACAGTAAGGGGAACTGGTTATGGACAAAGGCATCTTCTATGTGAGATTCCAGCTCAACAAGTCCATCGTTGGTAGATAGCCTCACCCTGAAGTCTGCCTGGCAGCTCTCGAGAAGACCATTGTACTCTAGAAAGCACACCAGCCTCCGTTCTACCATCTTCTCGAGAAGCTTGCACAGGCAGCTGGTCAGGGCAATCGGTAGATAGCTAGCGGGAGAGGAAGGGTCCTTCCCCCTTTCAGAAAAGCTACGACTATAGACTCCCTCCAAGAGTTTGGAATGTGCACCGAAAGCCATATCTTGTTATGTAGGTGGAAGAGTATATCAATAGTGCCTGGGTGTAGCTGTTATATTATGGTGCATGTATTCCTAGGTGCACCTCGGCCTAAAGGTTTACATGTGCTTAGGCCAGGATAGGGTGTAAATTAAGGGTTGTAAGCAGAATTTGAGTAGTCTTTGTCATGTAACGGCTTTTTCTCTGCTGATGTATTGTGTTGCAAGAAAGTATTTGTGTAGTTTGCTGAACTGGACACGTGTTGGAACTGTTGTGCGAGTGTGTTAGCCTCGTCTTCCAGTGTGTCCCCTGTTCTACTAATCAGCGGAACGCTGTGTGTCTGATGTCCTTTGAGTTTTTGTATTCTTGCCTAGACCTTGAGTGTGCCTGTGTATAAGTTTATAGATGTGAGAAATGCAGGGCAACTCACTTGTTTCGCCTCACGGCGCACACGTTTTTCCATCGCCTTTACCCTTTTAACAAAAAGAGGTTATCCGACGTGGGGTACCAAATAAGGATACGGCGCGCCCCGTTCTGGGCCTCTCGCTCCCGCCTACAGTCCCTATCCCACGGCGGCTACCTCTGATTGCGCGGGGCAACAGAGGCGTGGGGAATGGACATTTTGGCGGCGTATAAAATGTGCGCCGTGAGGAGTGGGGTAGCTTCTGCCACGTGTGGGTGTTTTATGTACGTGCGCTGTAATGTGGATGTTTCTGTGAATGTACAACAGTGAGTTCTAGCTTCATTTAAACTTTTATTTGAAGAACGGTTTGGGCCTTCATCTAGGTATCTGAATGTAGTTGGTCAACACCAAATGAGATAGCGTCAACATCCCACTCAAGAGGTGAAAAGAGTACTGTAGCGCTAATAGCCACGTCGAGGTGTGAATATGTGTTGCGCCCTATATTATGTCATGTGGGCTTTTTTATTGAATAGGCATGCTCCCAAAGGTATTATAAATTTTTCCCTAAGGTTACCTCTGGAATACGTGCGAGAAGAGCCCCAGAGTGCAATAGGTGCGTTGAGGTCACCTAAAAGGATAAATGATGCGGGTAGCTGATCTACAAGGCCCTCAAAGTTTGAGATCGAGAGCTGCAAATCAAGAGTGATGTAAACAGAGTGTAGTGTTACGAGTCTATTGAAAATCATGGTAAGAATAGCAACAGCCTCAAGGACGGTCTGTAATTGGAGAGTGTGACACGACAAGCCATTTCGGGAAATGATGGCCCCACGAACAGAAGACGAACCACCACAATCTCTTTCCTTCCTAAATACCATACAAATATTCAAAAATTTGTATCTTTGGAATTGTAAATGGGTTTTTTGTTGACGCAATACACTTATCTGATTGGATGCAGTACTCCGTCCACATCTTCAAGGTTTTTAAGAAGGCCTCTACAGCTTCATTTAGTTATTTTTTCGCTTCCCTTTATTTAAACTGAGCGCTACTGGAGTATCTATGTAGATGTTTTGTCTTTCGAGGCTGTGACAGTCGTCTTTTTTAGCTTGTCGGGAGGCTTTGGTGTCGGAACATGTTCTTTGCGCTACGCCAAAAGCACGAACGACCAGACGTCCATTTAGTCGTCGAATGTCCTCGGAGTGCCTGGGTAATCAGGCTCATTAGAACGCGCACCCTTTTAGACGCCCTTTGCCTTGCCCGCAACTGCCGACGACTTAAGGAACAGCTCGCATGGCAGAGCCGGTGCGGCGGGGGTGGGAGCTGCCACTGGTTCCTCCATCTCCATCTCCTCCATAGCCTCACGTGTTGTTTGGGATCGTGGAGAGGAAGTGGTGGATGTAGCATCACTACCAGCCGACATGGGCATCTCCACAACTGCTGCTGGCTCTGCAAGAGGTGTGGCCATGGGGTGTGCAGTCCGAGGCAGCCGAGGGGGGTCCTGGAAAAGAAAAAGACTGACTCACAGTACTGTCTCCTCAACAAAGCCACACGCAACTCTGCCCCCCAGCGGGCTGAGTCGGCGTACATCCCCAGAGGGAAAGAGGCGATCCTGTCCGCGCCTCTTGGAAGGTGATGTTCTCTGTGACCTCAACATTGGTTATGTTTTTCTCAAGTTGACACCTTTCGCACTTTCAAGGGTATGAATCCGCTTCTCTGTTATTTTCGCAGGTTATTTTGTGTGAAGGATAGTTGTCTGATCAATGAACATATCCGCATTACGCGCACACTAGTCGACCAAGGAGGAGTTAGTGCCATGCCCAATCCGCTATTATTTAAAACAACGGCGCGTGGAGTTTGGGATCTATGCTCTGACAGGACAATGAATGAGACCTGCATTTACTGATTCAAGAACTGTGGCACTAGCAAAAGTCAGTATTACATGTTTTGTTTGACTTTTCTGATCATGTCGCCGAATCCTGATGCCCCTCACTGCTGTCACGCCTTGGTCTCTTAGGCCTTCCAGCAGGTCTGGTTCAGTTTTATTCATCAGATCTGAGTCAGAGATCACACCCTGGCAGTTGTTAAGGCTACGGTGGGGTGTGACCTCGATGTCCAGATCTGCGATGAGAGTTGGAGTCTAGAGATTTCTAGTTTGTTACTTGTTCCTAACCTTACAAGAACTTCGCCGGTTCTGAGTTGTTTGGAGTTGTAGGATTGACCAACAACGCCCTCAAGATGTTTAGAGATGAGAAAGACAGACTTCGCGCAAGGGGGGTTACACGTGTCAACGAATTTTATTATCAAAAACCTAGAATAGTTGTCCGGCTTTGGGGAACTCGTAGTTGGCAATGGAGGAAAGGGTACTTCGGTTTGGATGCAGAAACGTTAGCAGCCATATGGCATGTAAAAAAGCAGGGGGCGAGGGTACTTTCTTCGTCAGCCTCACCCTGTTAGTTGAAGAGGTCCCGGAGCTCCCTACCTGGTAAAAAGACGGGAGCCCATCCGGGGGAGCTTGAGCAGGGCTCCGACGGCCACCTTACTGGCTTGGAACAGTCCACCTTTAAGCACGTGGTCACGGTCGGTGACAACTTATGTTAGAGGGCTTCAGGTCCGTGGTGGCGCCGATACCCTCACCAAGATTAGTCAAAGTGCCCCGTGCAGGAGGTTTATGAGCTTGCAGAACAAGCTATTTGTGCGTACATTACCGTAGTGAATCCCAGTTTCAGAAAGCACAATGAAAACGGATGAACAAGTTATACACTTCCATATAGAGCACAAAACAAGATAAAAATCATAAAACATTCACAATTTTTTTCTTAGCAGCAACAACTTATCGCACATATGTACTACGGGGCATAATTTCCACACACTACGGAAGGTAAGCTAAACTGCCACTGCGGTTACAGTGCGTTTTTTCTTTGCAAGGCGCCAGACAGGTACATACAAGTCTCCCCAACTGGCTTGGCAATAGGGGTGTTAAGCCTGGTAGAAGTCGGTAGAACAATTCCTGTCTTCATTTAGGCAGAGATTCGTCTGGCACTTTCAGCAAGAAATAAATGTGTAGCCCCCTGAAAAAACATTTAACCTGTTTCTCCTCATGTTCCAAAGTGGCCAGTGCCCTTGTCCATCCTTTCTCACTTCTCGTGGACTTTCAGTGAAGACCTTCCTGACAAGTGGGAGGTTTTCGTGAGATGGCCGTCCAGGTGGCCTTTTGTGTAGAGTACCAATCCAGTCACAAGCTCTCACAGAAAACTATGAAGAGGCATGCTCCCATCTTCTTGCTGCTGTGCAAGACGTTTGTGCAGAAACCAGGCATTGACAGCCGCCATTTAGACAGGGTACCAGAACATGTACATGCACCATCGCTTTACCCGCTGCAACAGCGATCACTTCAGCAAATCTTGTCTAGAAGGTCACTATCACCCATCGACATGTTGTGCTCTGGCGCTACAGTGGGGCACTAAACAAGAATATGGGTCCTCTGCCATTTCTCCCATCGTTGAAAGGTTGTCATTAATTCGTCACCAACGCAATTGAAGATACGTGTCACTGCCCAGTTGTCGAACCACTTTACGTCTACCATGTCTTGCTAACAGCAGGGTGCCATACTGTAGTTTAATGTGCCCTGGCCTTTTTTATTTCTTTCTCGCTCGTCAACTTGCATAATTGCAGTCTGTTCCCTCTCACAGTACAAATTTAGGAAATATTCGGGCGTGTTGGGATCATCATTGTCGTCGTCGTCGTCGATGAACCTGGCTTCGTTGAGACTCTGCAATGAATGCATCAAAATCAAGAAAAAATGGCTGAAATCAACACAGCAATCACGTGACCACCCGCCCAACATTGCGAGGGTCCCGGGGTACCCAGCCTTCTTGTAAAACATTTCTTTAGCGAATGGCCATTTCAACTTTCGAAGCGGGAGCGCAAAAGCTAAGTTTACTTTGTAGTAAAAGTAAAACTCAATTGAAGAGGTAATGATGGCTTTGCACAGTCGGAGGGTTGAAGATGTTTTGCGGGTAAGGGTTTAGTGTGTCTGCGCCAGAAATAGGACAGAAGGCCCCAAGAGGAATGCGTCTTCGGTACACCTGCTAGCTGACTTTCTAGTTGAAAGGATTTTGAGACCTGTTGTGACCGGTAAACAGAAGATGTTTTGTGATTTGGGTGAGGGTATGTTCTAGGAAAGGGCATGTAAGGCAATAGATGTAACTTTCAAAGCTGACTCTGTCAATATGAGTAAGGTGAGAGATACGGCATTTGCTCTTTTGCAGGACCTTAACCGTGATAGGCTATGCGCTATGTTGCCAAAACCCGAGGTTTAAACTGAACCTAGACTTCACAATAAAACCCGTAGGCCTGAGTTTTCTTTTCCACACACAATTACGGAAATTTATTGGTAGTAAAAGAATGTGTGCTCATATTTAGAAACGCACTTGAACCAGCAGCGGATCTTGACCGTTTCCCAGTTTCGCAGTAGCTTAATTCCTCCGCGAAGGTAATACTCGATCATGCCTGGGGTTGTGTAATGATGTTGACAACTGTTGTTTTCAACTCCATGCCAGTGTGATCTTAAGTGAAATGAAAAAATACCACCAACCTAAAGTACGAGGCTCTTTTTTGGAGTCGTGTTTGGCATTATTGTTGAAGTATTTTGATGTTATTGGCGTTTTACCTAAATTCCAATTCAGGTAAATTCCACCTAAGTTGGTAAAGGCAGATCCTAATTCATCGATCAGTGGTGCGTGTCGGTTCGTGCAAGGCACTGATTTGTGTGAGACGTATTGTTAGCAAAAATTCACTGTTGTGGTCAAAGATACTGGAACGGATTCACAAAGCGTACGTTCCGATACATTCATGACTGTATGGTGCTTCTGAAAACTGTGCTGCGTAAAACTGTGAATAAAGTGTTATCCGTATTTAAGACACGTGAATGAGTTTTTTGTTCCCTTATGAGTTTTCGAAACTAGCTCACTGCAGTTTTAAAAGTACTCATGTTTGTTGGTGCTATAATCTGCGTTCAGTGAAGCCTAGTCTTATTTTCGGATAGGCTCAACTTAAAGTTGCTAAAACGGGCATCTCCTCTGCGCGTTTAACGTACGCGCTTGAAAAAGTATCTAAACATTTGTTAGGCTCCAGCTCTCCAAAGCAAGTATCCGGACTTTAGAAGAGGGTTTTAATTCTAAATCTCTGTTCACTGTTACTATAAATTGCTAACAATCGCAAAAGGTCGTGGAAAACGCAAGTCAAGTGTGTAATATATATACAAACAGAAGTTTCCAGTCATTCCTTACCCCTTCGAGATTATGCAGGGGCTGGGAAATGTAGGTTCCCCTCATCATGTTAACGTGCTTTGAAGTCCCCAAATAAAGTACCAAAAATTTTATCACTGGTTGCCAAAAACAGAAAGCAATGATAAGTGGGTTGTTAATAGCCACATGTGAACCACAGATACAGGTATGTTTCCTGTGGAGTAGGCATCATGTATTGCATCCTATTCTTTTTGGTTTTTGTTATATTGGTCGAACTTGTCCTTGTGCCAATAAAAGACCCCAGGAGCACTCCTCCATCCATGATTGTTTACTTCAGAAATGGGCTAGCCAGTGCTGCTCATGAAGCTGTACAACGGCTTTATCTGACACAGCCGCCTTGTTCAAATATACTAATTAGCATACAAGAGAAGTTTCGTATGCATTTCGCATTTGTAAGTATAGTCAATCTTGTGTCAGCCAACGCTCATTGACGTTTCAGAAAACATAAATGTCGAGAAGCACCTCGGCGCGTTGCCCCCTTCCGGAGTAGGACTCTCTTAACATGAGCAGTTTTTTTGTATATACGTGTGTATTCTAATAAAAACGTCAGTTGGGAGTATCAGTTTAATTTGCCTCCTTGGTTGTCCCATTCTTTTCTGAGCTGTTTTTTGGGTAGGCAGAAAAAAAAACCTGCTTCAAGTGATAACGGTTCGCGAGCCCGACCCCGCCCGAAGAAACTACGAATTCACGCAAGAAACGGAAATCCCCACTTTATTTGGAGACAACGCAACAAAAACGACGGGCCGAGAAACCGCAGCTTAAAACACAACCGTTGGGTGAACAACACGAAACTGAATAAAGCACTGCACTGATTTGGTACAAACAATATTAGTACGCTTCGTTCAACACTACGACAGCGTCCGATTCCCTGCACCAAGCCACTCCCGGGGCCCCTACACATACGCTGGTTAATCCAAGATAGTCAGTGACAAGGGTTCCGTGAGTTTACGCCTTGCTGCTACCATACTGGCCATTTCCTGCCTCCGGGCTATTCCACTCAACTCCCCTTCTGCACAAGTGAGCGCCACTTTGAAGCCAGGCTTGGCGGTTGTGCGCATATTCTGAGTTCAATGCGCACTGCACACGTGTTCGTTCGCGCTCTCTGTTCATCGCCCACGCACGGACCGGGCACATGACCCGTCGGGTCTGATGAGCTTATCTATATCCGATGCCCAGTCCCTGCACAGTGATCACCACCCGCTGGGCACACTTTACGTAGGTGCTGCGTCTCTACAGCAGCAGGAATTCTTGATAATTCCCAGTGATGTTTTAGTGTGGCCTTAGGCGTTAAGACAACATCGTAGTGATTGTGGTTGTCGATTGGAGCTGAGGCGTTGGTATATTTTGCTATATGTTCTGCTAATTGGGTGCTCTGGAAATGAAAGTAACTACGTGTGCATTCTAGGTTGTTATTTTTTCATTCACCTGAATCTTTTCTTGTGGCCTGATGATGTTCAGCGCAGCAAAGCCCGTGTTGTTTAAGGCCGCCGCTTTGACGAGTACAAAGAACGCTGATTTTTGTGAAGTTGTTCCCGCAGAAGGCAAGATAACCCTTGGTCATTAGGGCTAACAGAGTGGATCTCTAGAGAAGGCAAGCGTGGCAGGGGGCGGCAGAACGTTAGATGGGCAGATGAGAGGATGGGCAGATGAGCAGATGATGGGCAGATGAGGAGCAGATGAGCGGGGATAAATTGGTCGCAGTTAGCGCAGGATCGAGGTAATTGGAGATTATGAAAAAGGCTTTAGCCCTCTTGTGGGCGTAGATAGGCTGGTGATGATGTTCCCGCAGTCAGCGAATGTATTTGCGTATTCCAAATCTGCTTTCCTCCTCTTGTGGGTGTGCGCTGTATCCCAGACTAGATATTTTCGCAACATCTTGAAAACCGAACCGCCTGCTGAATTAACCATCGGGAGACTACGATTGCAGTTCTGCCAACCAAGAAGCAAAGAAAACAAGATTTGCATGAACATCAAGCGATGTTTTGTTATTTGTAGTTTTCTTCCAAACGATGCTTCAGTAACGAAGGTTCGAGGCAAACTACTTGTTAACCCCATTCTGGAGCTACCTCAACGCCAGTACTGCCGTCCATTCTTTTAGTTCATGCTTCAATACTTCCTCGTGTATTTTTATGCCGATTGTGTGCTTGAACATCTAAGGCTCAATGAATACCAAGCGCCGCATATCGTATCCTGCCAAAAATCGGCCGGCTCTGTGGTGTGGTTGCCCTCATCAGTTCTTAGCCTGTCACTAGGCAGAGCTCCTGTCTTTTATGCGTATTGCTGTGACGTGAAAGCGTGTCAGCAATACACAGACGTTGGGCCACACGAATCAAAGTGGCGACATTTTGAACCCGATCCGCAATATAGATTTTAGAGTGAAATTCTTTATTTTGGAATGCCTGATTTTTAGTTAAGCCTGCAGTCATTTGGAGTCTGGAAAATCATAGTTTATTCTAATGAATATTTTCCTTCGTGTGAAGACACCTTTTCTTGAATGGGGGAGGAAGGTTTTTAAAAATATAACAGATCGGGCCACACTGTTTACAACAAGGGCTACATGTTCAGATATACAACGCAAACACCACTGCATTTGGTATCATCAGAAATGTTTGAGCAGGCATTAAGGCAGACGCGCGTAGCTAGGACGAATAACAAGCTGGTGACTTCGCGTTTCTGTCTCTAGCTTTCAACAAACTCATATATTCTGGTCCATCTTAGTCAGAAGAGTAAAAGGTGTTCGAGATTAAATGCGAAAACACCGAATTTCTAAAAAACGTTTTTCTGACAAGAATATAGAATGGGATATCTTAAATGTTTTTGTGTACTCACCCTGATGAGCCAACAAGCCTCACATTGTGCCCGTAGGTCTGGCGGCATTGATCGCCTGTAATCAGGGGAGCAGAAAAGGCAAGATCAAATTTTCGAAGAATTCAGCGAAAAAAAACCATAAAAACTGTTTTGGTGCCTCTAGCTGGCGTAGTTTAGTGAACAGTTCACTGCTGCGTCTTTTCAAAAACATCACGCGGGTGAATAGTAAAACGAACAAAGGAAGCTGCGACTGTTAGTACTGTTACTACCTGTCCTAAACATATTCCTGAAAGATTGAACTAGAAAACGCTAACAGCTTCACTAGCTTAAAATGGAAGTATTATTCAACCCCCGTAAACACGCGATAAATTACTAGACAGAGACGAAATGTAAGTTGTATAAAAATTACCAGCTCCTTTTTTGGCTGAGGAAGAGAGGAGATTCCCAAACAATGAACAACAAGGACGGAAGGTATTGGCAGCGTTGCTGTTTGCCACTTCATGGTCCAAAAACTTTCTAATTTTGCAATAAACACTAATTTATATTAGAGAAGGAAATATAAGTTGGTGTGTTGCTACAAGCGATGTCAATACAGTTACACAGCTAAAGAAAGGCTACCTAGTGATACGCGTTCACGGCACGGTGTTTTGGTCAAGGTAAAAATGCTAACTTTCTTCGTACTCACAAAATCACACACTACTACTTTTTATGATAAGCTATTCATTTTGCCCCGTTATGGAAGAAATTTGTAAACACAAGTTCATGTTAACAAAAAGAATTCGATACAATTCCTCAGATGAGCAACCTAACTGCATAAGGAACACGTATCAACAAATAGGTGGTTAGGGAGGCTTTCGGGTATTTGTGCGAACAGCAAATGCGCGTTCTAGCGGGTACTTCACTTTTTTGTTAGACCTACACGGAGCAGCGGTGCTTAAGTGGCTTTAGCGAAGAGAACATGAGCATCGAGCGGAAGCCACCAGTGCTGATTTAATTAGGATATGTGCTCCTGGGTTGTTACCCTTCTCCGTTTTCGTCTTAGGTGCATGGTGTCATGTCAAAAGTTTATTCGTACACCTGCCGTCGTCGTTGCATTTTTTGCTCATTTGCGAAATATATCATATGACGGTTTATGTTTTCATCGCGAATAGCATTTCCTCTATGCAAAAAGACTAAGGCACCATAAAATACATTTGAAACCGTCTCGTCCTCGCGAAATAAGGTGGCATGCGGACAATGTGCGCATCTGCTTGACTATGTTGCCAAATTGAAGAAACGCCGTCTAGGGGCCGAACTGCGTATGTTACGTCGCTTAGTACTTGTAGTGCTCTCTAGGTCGCGAATTCGCTTTCCATGAGGTGAGCGACGCGGAAACTTTTTTTGTGGTTTGACACGTAAAGTAGCGTGTGCGGCAAAGTGTCCACTTCTCGCCTACATGAGAAAAAAGAAGTGGCTGAAAACATCTACGCCAATTTGTTTGAAACGGGGCTTTCAGTATTTCAACAAGTTTACGTTTGGCGGCTCGGTGGTGTTTACAGTAACTGCACTAACGAAAGTTGAGGATCTATTGCTTGACTTGTGAATATAGCTTGCACCAGTAGCATCTCTGTCGAAATGGCGATATTGTATGTGCAAACCCGATGCGGCCAGTGATTGACACGTCGTGGCAGGGCCGTGGTGTTTCTTGTCCAGAATTTGTTCGGACTACGACAAAGTAGTCTATTTTGTTAGAGGGAACCCCTCGCAATTGCAGAAACTTGTTTCGGAAAAAAATTATCTTAGCTCCACGTTTAAACAGAATTATATTTCCCGAATTATATAGTTTTTTAAATTTTATACTTATATAATTATATAACTACCTTTCCAGAAAATTCACAAGTTGTTGCAACAGGGAGTATTTTCTTTACTGATTGGCCAAACAGAGGCATCGGTAACCCAAAGAACGCCGCGTCGTCGTATGTCCCGGTTATGGGTGCGCGACTGGATCCCGGAACACCGAGTCGGCGTCAGAATGGTGTTTCCTCGCCCTATACAGATAGTTCATATGAAAATATTGACATCGGACGCTAGAACGTACTAGGTGTCGAAAGGAGGTTTTTGAGCTGGCTAACAATCAATGAAGGGATAGTCGTAAACTACTTTAAACAGACGCGGTGAAGGTATGTGATGAAATACATAACCACCGGTTCAAAGAGCCCCAACGGTGAGATTGATAAAAATCCAGAGACTGACTTGATGAGGGGTAATACTCGAGGCACACTTCGTGCAAAATATTAGTTAGGAAGTGAAGACATTAGCACGAAATGCCAACAGGAAAATGGTGCTAGATTATTTGAGTAAGCGGAAGAATCACATGGCCAGGGCTGGTGTAGCTTATAAGCCAAGAGGAGTTCTCAGAAACCCACGTCGACAAGAGACTAGAGGAACTATGTTAGCTGCGGGGAAAGTGGACGCTCGTGAACTTAAGGTAGTAACGCACCTTTTGTTATTTGTGTTAAACAATGAGGAAAATTCTGGCAATACGGCGTGCATAATCAGCACCCGCAATAACTAGCCTGACTGGCACATTCGTTAGAAGATGCACCCAATGGTATCAAGGTGTACAGGGAGCGGTTGGTTCACGTTTGTACAGGAAATAGAGAAAGAAAATTCATTAGCATCGTAATGTGACCACTCTTATACCAAGATGTTATAAGGGAGTGCGGGGTTCTCGTTGCGATGATCGGCAGACACATGCAGCAAAAAAAAAGTACTCCAAAACTACGCTGTGAAGGTAATTGGAAAGCAAGTTGTGAAGGTAATTGGAAAGCAAGAAGGTAATTGGAAAGGAATTGGAAAGCAAGGTGTCGCCAAACGACACCCACAACAATTGCCCATCGACGTAACCTGAATTCACACACGCATCTCTGCTAAGAGAGAACCCAGAATTCTTCGAGCCGTTACCTGGAATTCGCAGGGTGGCGTTCCGAATTCAGTAGAGCGGTGGACGCCACCACTGCTGTAGCCCGGCCGTGGGTCGGCAGACAAACAAACAGATAGGAGCGCCTTTCGACAGTTGAAACAGCGAAACCTAGCCGTCCTGATGTGATGATGACGATGATGCTTAGTGGCTTCCCCTTTGTAACGGGGTGGCGTTGCACAGCGGCCTTAGTCGCAACGCCACTTTACAATCACCTCGCCAAAAAATACAAACAAAATAAATAAAAAATAATGTCAAAATAAAAGGAAAATACTTTTACGAAATTTTGGTGCTAGTCTGACTTCTTTGTTCGCATGTCTTCCCAGATTGTTCTCTTCTTTTACTATCCTCTACTGCTGTCCAGTTCACTTTTCCGCTAACCTTAAAGCCAAGGGCTTCCGGAAGCTGGATGGGTCCATCACTGAGGACGGGACGGATACTTTTGCACTCCGTTACAATATGTCGCATGGTTTCTGGCTCATTTCCGCAGCCTCCGCATAGTTCTTCCTGTACCGACTCGCAGATAAGCGTTTTTGTCCGCAAGCAACCCGCTCGGGCTTCAAAGAGCAATGCACTCCCTTTGGTATTATCGAATAATTTTTCCCTTGTGATCTCCTGCTTACCGATTCTGCAGATATCTAAGGACTTCTTCGCATCCATCCTCTTTTTCCAGGTCGTTGTTTCTGTTTCTTTCACTTCATTTTTTATTGCCTTGTTCGTTTCCCCTGCACTTCCAGGTTTCATATACTTTGTCCTGAGCCTTCTGGTTCTTTTCCTCCATTGTGTGTCCACGCTTTTTATGTAAATATATCGTAACACTTTGGCCGCCCATCTCTGATCATCCAGATTTCTAAGTCGTTCTTCAAAACATATTTTGCTCTGTGCTTCTCTCACTTCGAAGGATGCCCATCCCATATCTCCCTGCACTGCCTCATTTGTTGTTTTGCTGTGTGCTCCTAATGCCAATCGACCCACGGCCCTCTGATTTAATTCTAGCCCTGATTGAATCTGTGATTGAATCTCTGATGTGCTTGCTTGGGGCAACACCACCTAGCGACACATTCGCAGACACTGAAACAATGCGGCATGTGACCTTGGTGATTCTCATTTACGCCGATATAAACTAGTTAGTTTAGCAAGATTTAGAATGGCGAGAAAGTAGGAAACTTTAAAAATCGCTACTAATCAGATCCTGTTGCTCCTTTTGCGTTTTGTAATACTTGTTAAAACACAACCGAATTTGTATTCGCCAATTTAGAAAACAGAGTCCCATTCGTGGCAAGCTGTTCGCTAAAGGTATCGTTTCTCTTGAAACCAGATGTCTGTATGTATTTTTGTTCACTTTCTTTTCCCGCCCTGCTTACCAATCCTTAACGTATCTTTCCCGTGCGACCACCTAATTCCGTAGGGTCCAGGTTGCGCAGTAGGTGCTGTCGAACAAGTTAATCAAGCAGTGCGAAGAAAGAGCGCAATGGACGAGAAGCACGTCAGAACAGCCCAAAAACAACCGCCGCTAAACCAGACGACAAAGCCGTCCCTTTAACGCACCCTCCGCTGCGAGCAGGCACCTGCGCGGCGGAATGCTGGGTAACTGACTTACTGAATAAACTTTAATGAAGCAAAGATGGAGGAAAGGGGAACGGGAGAAAATGATAGGAGAATCATACGTGGAACACTCTGTCCAGGGCTCCAGTGGTTTCTCCGCCCGTCTTCGCCCGGCTGATTACGTTCTTTTGGATCTGTAAGTCGATGCTGACGAGGGCTGCCTCCCATGATTGACGTGAAGTCAGTGGGGGTTTTTTTGGTGTTCGACCCTTGCCCAAGGGTGTGCGCAGGTACCCATAGCATAGAAGAGGGTAGCAGTCTCTCCGCATAACCTGCCGTCTTCTGTGTAGTCGGGGTGCCATTGTTTGAAAATCTCCGCCCAGCGAGGTTTACGTATGAACAAATTCGTTTGAATCTTACGTACCATGTGGGTTTTACTTGCAGTTAGTTCGCGATGCGGGATGGGATATGTAGCCCGCTCTTTTCTGGCATTTTGTAGGTAATCACCGTACGCAGTTGTGCTAGGCTATCGTAAGGCGTCAGTCAGAGGGAGGTGGTGAGTGAAGTCGCCCGCTGGCCTGTCCACTGCATCGTTACCCAGCAGTCCCTCGTGTCGGGGGGTTCACTTGATGTTCTGAACTTTGTCTTAGGATTCCGAAAGTACGTTTTGAAGTGCAAGTGGTATTCTTCCTGCCGCTAGCATTCGGACGGCCTCTTCCGAACTGTTGATGATGTTGAGGCTGCGGCCATTTCGTTCTCCTTAGCGAATCAGGAGAAAGAGGACTCCGGTCGCCGCATGTTTAGTGGTCGCGTTTCGAACGTTGATACAGTCTACGATGTCCCTTTACGGGTGGTCACCAATAATTCCGCGGTTCTTCATCATACTTTGCTGCATGAACGTACGCCGTATTATCGTGATGTTCGAATTTCTTTTGCAGAAAATTGACCCTGGCATTTCTTCTTTCTATATGAATTTTAGGATGCATGTTTTTGGGAAGAGGCAGCGCCTTGATGTGGGATCGTTGTGCAGGGTTTAGGTATGTTTCCTGCTTTTGGCGTCTGCGATCGGGTGGATCGCCTACTTGCCATAATCGCCCTCCCCATGCGGGACTTTTAGAGACATATTCGTTGTGCTTGAATGGTGGCGTGTTTTACCTCTTGCATTCTGTTCGTGAGCACCAGGCTAGTGAGCTTCTCATTGGAGGTGCACAGTTCCCTATCGCCGCGCCATCTACACTGTGCTCCTGGAGAGAACACCGCCCTCCCTCTCCCCATCCACGTTCGGAGTTTCTTGTCCCGCACGCCACGAAGAAATCGTTGGCTGGTAGAGGTAGAACGCTTTGCTTTAAAAACATCAGTTTGCTTTCAGATCAGTCGCTCGGTGAGTCAATTAGTTCAGGAAATGTATGCAAAGCTGAGGTCGTGCTAGGTGTATCAGGAGCCAAGAATCACGTAAACACACTCAGTGATAGGGTACAGTGCAGCAAGAAACACACCATGAAGTATGAGCGAAGGAGTAAAACTGTTGTTTAGAAAGGCAAACCAAATGCGGCTCTATTGGTGAAATGGCACAATCATTATTCAACACCGGTTGACATGGTTTATACAGGACAAGTTTCTAAGCTTGCGTTTGTAGTCGAACAAAATCCTATCCACATAGGAATTTAATCACGTCCTTGTTGTTTACACAACCTTGCCAATTCAGTTCGGAGGACTCTCACAGAATAATCAGTGACCGCGAAATATTCCCTCGGAAAATCAACACGGGCATTTTGTTGTCAGGAGCTATTGCTCCAAAGCAGTAAAAAAAGAAAAACAATTTGACGATCATAGATATCGACTTGAGCCCTGAACATTCGCGCTAGTGCAGGGGCTCCTCCACCAGCTACTCGTACGACACTTAGTGGGACCGGCATAAAAGGATTTCGAAAACGGCTTCAAGTGCGGGATTTATTACTGACAAATGAGCTCAAGTGTAAAATAGTACTTTAACGCCAAAACGATCAGCCTCAATGTCTAGTGCCCTATTCTTAGAAGAGAGACTGAATATAGAATTTCTTGTCGGGTTTGTCAAAGCAACGCCACCCCCGAGACGTGCACGCGTTTGCTTTTAATACAATCGATCATACAAGCGGGGGGGGGTTCGGAAAATAGACTGGTGGCAAAGTTCGTGATGGCCAGGGGTCTAATCAGCGTGTTGGAGCTTCGTAGGTTTAATTGTGTGCATGAGAATGAGGTGCAAAGTGACAAGATCTTTTTCCAGGTAGTTATTGTTCAGAATTCGTTGTCATCAAGGTAGACATTGACGCCTTCCAGTCCTCAGTGACGGGGCTAGCACAGCGGCCGTACAACAAGATAGGACGATCTGGAGCGTTGGTTCTCGGTAAAAATCATTTTTGGTAGTAGCGTGAATTGTATCTTCCTGGGGCGCCATTGGCGAGTACATACGGTTTATTTTGATGTCGGGAGAGTTGACGGTGGAAGCTTCGTGTAGCCCCAGCTATGGTGATTCGTTCTCACACGTCATCTTGAATGAACTGTACAAGCAGCGTACTATATACAGTCACATAGTGGGCAAAGACAGTCGACACCAGGGTTGCAGTTCTCTGCGCATTATTTCCGCCAATACTTGAGGTGGAGCTGGAGTGATTTGATAAATTTTCTGCTGGATGGTCTGGTTATGCAAAGGCTGGATAAAACGAAGCGCTGGAAATTTTCGGGACACGGAATAACTGCGATGCGATGCGGCCAATTTCTGCAATTCTCAAATTTGGGAGAGTCCTTGATAATATTGCCCGTTCTAGCAGGATGAAGATAACACTATATATGGTATAGGGTCAGATGGATCCTATCAAGTAGCAACATACATCGTTTTATCCTTAGGTTGCTGGGAATTGCGTTGGGTGCCTTTGTCAAGTTTTGTCTTCTCATGATAATAGAGTGCAGTGGCGAAATCTTTGGCGAGTAGTAGGTGAAGCGCTTCACCTGCGGACGTTTCTCAGCACATGCCCCGCTTATTATAATCGGTTATCTGGCGTCAGATAAGCGATGAAGAAGGAGGCGCCCTGGATACATTTGAGGCTCGCCTCAAGCCAGGTTCGTTCCCGTGCACCTACGTATTTCTTTGCGGCAAGTTCTCAGACGAAACTTTTGCCTGCAAACGCCAGCATGATATGTTTGGCTTTTCCAAGCTCTGAAGTTCTTCCTACTTGGCTGGATGGAAGATGATGGCCTATCTCGTTTGATAAAAAATTATAATCGCGAGCACAATGGTAGAGTCACAAGTATATCGGGGCTCCGGCGCGCCTACGTGTTTGTCCCGTTTCTTTACCAACGTTGATCGCTTTCGCCGAAGGTCACTGGTTGACGGGTATTGTAGAACGAGCAGCATGCTAGACCCAGGGCTTCTGCTGGTGGCCATCGCAGCTGCAGCAACTAATGTCCTTTACAACTGTAACTATGTGGTGAATTACACCGCGCACTCCGTGAAAGATGCTAAGTGTAACCAGCGTTATTGCGGTTGTTTCAAGCGGAGCACCACAGCCCTACCCAGATCGAAGATTGCGATTGTCAGAAAGACAACCTAACTCCTCGCCTTTTTTGTTCTCTTGGAAATAGCCTGATTTCAGAGCCATGCAGGTCAATAAATTGATTCTTCACCAGAAATGGAACAGCCCCCTCGTTGCGCCACGAAGCTGCATAGGAAAATCTCTTAGCGACCATGTATGAAAAGTGTACGACATACCAAAAACCCCGATCTTAAAAAAACCACTCCACTATATGACCTTGGAACCAAAACGTAATCTGCTTTGCTGTGATTATCTGTGATGAGTTTGAATAATTGCACAATTCCTATAGTTTTTGAAACTAGGAGCAAACTTCTGAAACTGCTGGTCACGGTTGCTTGCCCCATGGTTTATTTCTTCACACTATGTAAAAATTTACAAAATCTTTGGCAAACTCTTCAAAACTTCACAATCGTGAAGTTAAAATATGAATGCATGGAGTTGAAATGCTACTCTTCCAGAACCTTGGAATTTTAATAATTGCATCTAAACGTTTTAAAACAACGTTTTAAGTTTTTACGCAGAGGTACGGTAAAACAATCGTGATTTCAACGAGATTGAAAGTATGGCTTACTGTGCTGCACAAAGCACGTCCGAAGGCGCACTTCCGAGGAGGAGTACCACAATGATTAGGAGGGTCCTCATTTTCTTCTTTCGGAAAGTTTTTCTCTCATATCCAGCCGCACTTGTAGTGTACTTCTAGCGCTTGTTAACTGGCATCGACTTCTGAAACACATATTCCTATATACTCAAGCGCATGCTTTCAAGAACATTTTCTCTAGCAGAGCAAACATTTGAGCGATCTATTTAGAAGCAAGCCTTGGAAATACAAAGGCTGTGAACTACATCTGTTAAACCTGACAGCTTGATAGTTGCCTATGCGACTACTGCCATAATAATTGTCCTGGTTTAGTTTTGGTTAACCCTGGTTATAGCAAAAGCTTCGCTGACATGGCTAGGCCCATTATCGAGGGGTGGTTCACAAAATTATGCAGACAAGTTTGCAATGAAAATACTGTTTCTTTATCATATTTTTTCCCTAACGCCGTTGGTTAGGCCTCGCCCCTGTACGATCAACCACAGCTGGATGTCCGTCTTTCTACATCCTAAACGTCTTCTTGGCCTTCCTTCGTGGCACGGGCTTAATGCTGTGGTGGCAGCCTCCTCACCTTCCTTGTCCTCGCCCGCGCACGAGTCGCACGCACGCCACATTTCTCTCCTCGCCTATCTCTTCTCTGCCGCCTATCTGTCTCCGCCTTCGGGCTGCTGCTCCGTGCCAAGCGCTTGCGGAAGGAGTGTGGTTTGACCTCTAGCTTTGAACGACAAAACCGGTCACCCCGGATTGAGTGCCCGAGGTAGCTTAGTGTAGCTTTTGCAACAAAAAGAATGTGCTAGTTAGCACGTGCTTCGAAGAGCAATATGGCCTTTTTTGCATGAACAAAAATTTGAAAACGTTTGTTCTATCATCGCATTGACGCTCTCCAGAATACACGTGTCTACCAGCTTCGGCTCAAAACAAAAGTGCTAGCAATACTGCTTTTGGCAATTTCTTGTTTTGATGAAGGATGAACACAAAGAGTCAAACGCACCTTCATTTTACGTAGAGGATGGTTGAAACGCTGAGATTTGTCGTACGGGATTCATTCTCTGTTGTTGGGGGTCTGGATTTTTGGAGCTGATAGGATGGACTTTGCGTCGTTTCGTCCTTCAATCATCGGATCTCGCCCGTTCATCACTGACACCAAGAAAGCTTCGCTGTGAATTTAAACTGCTTCGACCATGTATGACTGGTGCAATCAAATAACCGTCGGCTTTACAAGCGAGGGACACAGGTTCGGTTGCGATTACGGGAGGCGTTATTTTCCTGAGGTGCTTGATGTGGCATAGCTTGCCATCGTCATCATAGTTTCTGTAAAACTGAGTGCATAAATAAGACTTTTCTGTAGTTTCTTCTGGTGACGGGCGGTCGAAATGATTGACGTATCGCTAGCTTTGCTTTAAAAAGCTAGCTCTGCAAAGCATCCGGTACACACAAGATTTCTTTATTCGCCCCATTTCTACAGGATTCTGAGCGTGGGTGGCAATGCCGTGGTGAGACGTGCTCACACGCGCGAACATGTTGGTCGGACAGTGGCGCTCAACGGATGGCACCTTACACCGATTTGAAAATCCTCGTTATCTGAGCATGGTCACTGTTCTCTCGAACATGCCTTTCTACACCCGTCTATTTCTTTTTGCGTGCAGAAAGTTCTTGACTGACAGCCTATGTTCTTCCTTAGCAGTCAATAACGGTCTTCTGATAATTTGTAGTACTGTGTGTAAATGCATCATACCCGACGCCTCACATATCAAACCCGATACGCAGCCGCAGGAAATGCACCTTCTTCGATGACGATATATGTTTTGCTAGCCCGCGAATTCAAAACAATCTACTTAAATTCAAATACTTGCCGAACGACACGAGAAAAGTAACGGCAAAATCCCCGATCCCTTCCTAAGGCTAGCTGACAGAAGCCAGCGCAGCACTAAATAACTACTAGACAATTGCCCCGGCAATTTCTTCATTCCGTGCAGACGTCTTCGAAGACGCGGCAAAGTGGATCCACAATTACCACCCAAGAATGCCAAGAAACAATATTTCCCGCAGAATCTCCAGTTTTCATCCCAACCGACTGCAATGTACTGGTTTGGAGTCCAGAAGCCTCCTTTTCTTCAATTGAATAATAAAAATAATATTATATATTACTTATAATTATATTAATAATAATATTATTAATAATCATAATTTTCCTATTTACATATCAAAGTATCAGGCCCGTCAAAGCCAATATAGGCTTGTCTTACTAGGCCAGCAAGGCGGCGAAGCGAAGACAAGGAGGCAACAGAATACATAAAAACCAAAGTGAACACAATAATTATAAACGCAATAAACTTCCCAGAGCGAACAGTAGGACGCAAGAAAAATCATAGTAAAAATTTATCAGCATCCACATATGTACACACACTTCAATAACTACACCACATGTATGCAAACTTGTATAGGGCAAATAAAATTCAGCAAATGAATTAGGCACAAAAGGTCGACAGTGCTTTTTTAAATTTTGATTTCGCGGCCGAGACTTCTTTAAGCAGGTCATTAAATAATTTTAGCACATGAACATTTCCGCGAGCTATACCATACGATGTATGGCAGCGGGGGGGACTAAAACGAGGCAGATTTCTTACTGGCCGGGAAGACTTCATTTCATGCTAAAATCACGCAACCAAAAGCGTTTAACAACCACTGTTTGAATAAACAGAGCATCAAACGACGGTAAATTCAACATTTTCAATATTTACTTCACATCTGTAACGCCATATAAGCGATAGACCTTAATATATTTCCAATAAACTGTTCACACGACACTTCAAACTGGATGAACAGAAATAATAGACGGTTATTTCGTACCTAATTTACGGTAGGCGAGCGCATATGAAATGCTCCTCTTGATATGAAAAGGAACAAAACATTTATTTTATAAAGCACACAAAACACGGTTCGGAATTTTTCACAGACATAAGCTAAATGTACATGCCAAGACAATGGGGAATCGCAAGTAACGCCTACATATTTAATGAAATCAACGTAACATGCAGCTTCGCACTCACAGGAGGTACAGTGGTGATTATATAAGTAAACAGGAGCGATATTCGCAATAGTTTTCAATGAATTACGGAAACAGGTAAGTTTATTTTTAACAGAATTTACATTATTACGGTTTTTGGAGAACCAATGCACAGCATTATAGATGTCATTTCGAAGCATGTTTGTCGCCATTCCATAATTGCATGTCTAGAAACGAAGACTGTGTCATCGGCGTACTGGTAAACTGTACATTTTGAAATTGAAAACCAAAAAATCATTATGTGAATATTAAAAAGCAATGGCGAAAAAACTGAACCTTGTTGAACACCAGCAAATAGACAAACTGGTCTACTGAAATGAAGTTGATCATCAGTAGCAACAACCTAAGAGCGAGATATAATTGGTCAGAAGATCCAAAACGGACCCCGGACACCCAAAAAGTACAATTTTCTTAACATAATAATATGGCAGAGTATCAAACGCTTTAGACACATCTATAAGTAAAGCACAAGCAAAAAAGTCACTATCAACAGCACTGAACAAGTCATCGGCAAATTCTTCTAACAGTGCAATTTTACTACGGCCAGACACAAAACCATACTGCCGTGGTGACATAACAGAATTTTTTTCTAGGAACGAAGACATAGTGGGCAAAAGGTATGTTTCCAGAATTTCAGAGAATATCGGCGGTATATAAATTTGCCTATACGAGTGTATTTGGTCCTTCAGTCCTCCTTGATGGAGAGGCTTAACGATAGCAGTATTTAAGTTGTTTTCAATGTCTGCGCCTTAGTTCAATCCATTGGAATGAAAAGAAGAATATTCAATTGAACATCGAAGTTCCTGGAAGGAAGTCTCTACCCGTATTTTATAATACTCAGGGGGCCTATTATTCCACAAACTGAACAGTATGCACCTGAGCTCGATTTTCAAGAGGCAAGGCAAAAATTCACATAAGGAAATGATTTTTTTAAGCGTGCAAGAATCATGCAAAGGTACAGTTTATCGTCAGAGATCTGGAACGTATAATTAAATGCGTGCGCCATTGCTGCAGCATCATCCGAAAAAGCTTTAAAGACGGGGGGATGGCTAGTCTTACCCCGCAAGCCGTTTATCAAATACCAAATCTGTGCTTGCTTCTTCGAATGCATGTTGAATTTCTGAAATAAATGTGTACGCTTAGCACTTCTTAAAAGAGCTACAACTCTATGGCGGGCACTCTTGCACTGCAAGCGCAACGCCTCATCTTTAGATGCTCGCTTTAAGCGTTTCCATTAGCAATCCCCTTACAAAATAGCTTGCATGACGCCCGCAGTTAACCAACTGTAATCTTTGTGCCGCTTCCTTATCAGAGAAATAGTGCTTGAAGTTTGGAACGGTTTACGTTGCTCGCATAGGATGGCGTACGCCGTTCTAGGAGACGAGTTATCCATTATCAGAGACGACCCTTCGAAACTGGAAATCAAACTGTCACACATATTTTTATTTACAAAAAAACGTACGTCTCCGCCAACACGATCCCTCTTCACCTGATAAGAAGACGCAGAACTCGCTGATGTTCGACATACCACAAAGTAATAGTCCGCCAACCTTTGAGCGATGAAGCAAGATAAAACGAGGAATTTTGGGCCCTTAAGGCGATATGATCTAAATATTATTGAATTTCTTTCCCGCGAACCAACCTCTTCGAGAGTGACAACATTTACTACACTTTCAAGACCAGGCAAACAAACTACTCCGAAATAATCTGCCTCGGTAGGTTGGGCGGGACGTAGTGAATTTATATTCAAGTCGCCTGTTAAACACAATTGATCAACTCCACCAAAACATTTAGGTAAGGTATTTAATTCAATTACAAATCTGGGAATACTATTAGAAGGAAGGCGATAAATGCCTAGCAGCACGATTGACATAGTACCATAGTCTATGCTAAAGGCTAGTTATTCTTCGTATGCCACCCGCCACGGTGGCTCAGTGGCTAAGGCGTTGCTGCTGAGCACGAGGTCGCGGGTTCGATTCCCGGCCACGGCGGCCGCTTTTCTGATGGAGGCGAAAAGCAAAAACGCCTGTGTGTTCGAGATTTCGGCGCACGTTAAAGCTCCCGAGGTGGTCAAAATTAATCCGGAGCCCTCCACTACGGCGCGCCTCATCGCCTGCGTTGCGTCGGCGCGTTAAACCCTACAATCAATCAATCAATTATTCTTCGTATGCCAAAGTTGCAACCAGAGACTTCACTACAAAGTGCTGGCGAATAAGAAGACCAATGCTGCCCATACGACGACATAAACGCGTGAAAAAATAGGAGCTGGATCCCTGCAACTCAAAGCCAGTAGTTTTGTTTATGTTTATTTCGGTAAGTACAAAAATATCAACTAAATCAGCAACAAATTCTGCAAGCTTGCTGAATTCGTCCGAGTATTTTGAAGATTACTAATAATAATGTTAACAATTATTTGATACTGCTCTGACCTAATACTTAACGAGTACCAAAAGGCGTTTAATTCTGAAAATTCAAGAAAGCGAGCTCACATGTTCTTTAGGCAATTTTTGCAATGTCAGCAATGTTGACAATTCTAAGGATGAGCACGTCATTGTTTTTTGCGAAGCTTTTGCCGCCCTTGACCCAACAAAACCTGTAGCCCTTATCGGTTGTGGTCGTTCTGGCCTGCCACAACAATTCACGGTTTTCCTTGGTCAAGTTTTTATTGAAAAATTATTTCGGCAATGCGCGTGACTGATGTACCAAACTAAGTTTTCCCCGTGCTGCCAACAACGTTTCCGTGCAGCGGACAGACGCAAATCGCACAAGAATGGTGGGCGTTGTGTCACGCCTGCTAGGACGCCTGTGCACGCTGAGCACATCAGAAGTGGAAAAGTCTGAAAAGTCTAGTTTATCAGCAAGATGAGGCAGTTTTTGCTAGAAATCCTCATCCTGCTAGACCGGCATCACATGAATCTCGAGGTTCGCTTTGCGACTTAATTGTTCAGTATCTTTAAGTTCATCCTTCAGACGTTCTGTCTCGGCTGCTAGCCCGTGGACAGCATATTTCAAGTCGTCGACCTCCTTAGCACACCGAGAGACTTCTTCATGACACCACTTGCTTTGAGGAAGCGCCGTGTCATAATGACTGGACATAAAAGAAACTGAATCTTCTAGGTATTATTATTAAAATAATATTAATGATGATCATGTTTGTGTTTTTATGGCGCAAGGCCGACTGAGGGCAAATAGCGCCAAAAGATAGTTTTTTTGAGTGACATAAATGTGAGACTAAACCATTTCAGTAAAAATAAACGCAGTAAAACTCAAGGTAACGCAGATGACTGGTGTGCAAGGCCAGGTTGTCATGATGCAATGTAAGAAATCAGATGTAAAAATTTGACATCAGTGCGAAGCCTAACAACACGCATGATGGAAACATGGGCTCGTCTCCTAAAATGTAAGATTTGTGGAATGTGTTGTCTGTATAGTGTTGGGAAGTGTTTGCGTCGTGTTGTGTCAAGTGCCTCGCACTGGATGAACATGTGGATTATGGATAGGGCTTCTCCACACCCACTGCACATGGGTCTTGGCGATCCAGTGAGCAGGTGGTAGTTTTTTACACGTGTGTGGCCTATCCCTAACCTTCCCAAGGCAACTTCTGTATCTCTGTTGTGTGAATCGGTTGTGTATCGACCCACGTGTGCTTTTACAATAAGCAGATTATTGTCAGTCTGTTCACTCCAAGATTTTGATGTTTACGTAGTTGTGTTTTATGTGTGGTTTGAAGTTGGTGTAGGGTACTGTTATGGGCACCGCATTTGTGAGTGCAGCAGCGCCTATTTCATATGCTGTGTCCGTTACAGCGTTCCCTGAGTAGCCTGGGACCCAACAAACAGTCACCTCAAGGTTTGCACCATATGCCGATATAATTGTTCTAGGAACAAGGTTGATGATGTAGTTTTAAATGCAGAGCATTTCTTTAACTCGCGATGTCACCCGGCGTTCTCGGCGTGCCTCGGCGTCCGCAACAGCCGTTCCAAGTGCGCCCTCTCCCCCACTCCTCCTCTCCCGCATCACGCTACCCTCCTCGCTCTCAACAACAGGTCCACACCCCTCCCCCTACACTATATAAAAAAATAATACTTACCGGCGCCTGGTTTCGATCCCACGACCCTGCGGGCGGAACGCAAGGTACATGGTGCTCTACCCACTGCGGGGACACAGAATGGAAGGCTACGAACGCGCCTTATATCCTTGACTCATTCAAACTACGTCAAGAAGCTACTGATACAACGCATTCACTACCTGTGGGCGGAACGCGAGGTACATGGTGCTCTTCCCACTGCGCCACAAAACCGACACAGAATGAAAGGCTACGAACGCGCCTTATATCCTTGACTCATTCAAACTACGTCAAGAAGCTGCTGATACAGCGCATTGACTACCACCAACTTCCGAAACACTAAACGTTAATGCAATACACCCACCCCCTATGTGACGCATTTACTCGAGTCCCCCTCGCGGGGGATGGGCCCTTTTTGGACTTCTTTCGAGGTGATAACACCCGTACAACACTTAGTGAATCCGTGTGTATGACAGATTTTGGAATATGACATTTCACAATGTGATCCCCAACAAGAAAGATTCTATAGGTCTCTACAGTGATGATCCCAAAAGCTACATTCATGATCTCAGAAACTTTAAAATTGGCGCCGTGCGCAGCATATGACACGGCGGAGGCAGTTATAGAGGCATCGCTGTAAACTTAGTGTGCATTGGTACTTCTGCAGTGCCAGACAGTGCTGCAGAATTGCATTTCTCGATCGCATTTATCGCGTTGGATGATAGATGAGTCTTATGACCCAGTGCGAAGGTACCATTGTGTCATAAAATCAATGCAAGTTTATGTCAAGATGCTTAACAAGGAGTCATTACGTACAGCCGCCTCCTCTCTCTTTGTGAGAAGGTAACAGAAACGAATGGGCGATTTAAAAAAGCTCTGATGTGAATGTATCCATAAAAACTGGTTTAAAAGGATGCTTGTCGATTCATGATATTTTACAAGCATATAAAATATCAACACAAATTCGCTGGTACTCCAGGCACCATTTGTCACATTCCACATACAGGCTATGGACAGGGCTTGTACGAAAGCACCACACAAGGCGAAGCCCCAGGTGCAGCAGTGGGTCGAGCACTTTTAGCGCGTTTTGTTGTGACCGACCCGTATACATGATGATGATGGTTGGATATAATTGGCGCAAGGCCAACTGGGGCAAAGAGTGCCAAAACAATAGTTATATATGAGAGGTGAACCCGTAAACACTAAGATAAGTCAGAAGAAACACAAGTGATATCAGAAAACGACAATGAGCATGGCTGGCGTATAGGGCCAGGGAGTGATCATGCGTGGTATGAAATGAGGTTTAATAATTTAACTTCTATATATTGTTACAGTGTTAGGCACAGGACAGTCACTAGGTTGTCTGTTACGTTAGTCGGCAGTCAATCGCCTGTGTAGGGTATGTTCCAGTGGAGCGGGATCCAGGGGGTATGCTGACACGTAGAAGAGGAGGGCGAAGAAGAGTTTTTCCCCGGATCGCTGCTGACCCGCATCTGTGGTAGCACGTCTTGCCTGTGGCTCCGCACGACTTGTAAATAAAGCCTTCATCCATTTGTTACGTCCGTAGCATCTGGTGGAGGTGCGGGGTAATTCGTCGTCCTGGAAGAGGCGGAACCACCCTATTTTCTATGCAGCAGGCGTGCTGCCGGGCTACCTCCGGAAGAAGCGACAATGCCAACGGGGCCGACGGGTGCCACCTCCCCTGGAAGGGTCGGTGTCTGGCCTCATCAGAGAGAACCACGCAAGTTTAACGGAACTATCGAGGAAGACGCCGAGGACTGGCTCAAGCACTACCAGCGAGTCAGCAAGTATAACAGGTGGGACGCTCGCGAGCAGCTAGAGAACGTGGTCTTCTCCTTGGACCTTACTGCATTAATGTGGTATGACAATCATGAGCACAGATTTGATACATGGGACAGTTTCGTCAACGAATTCCGGGCGAGCTTCGGCGACACGGCTGCCCGAAAGAAGAAGGCAGAGCAGACTCTGCCTTCTCTGCCTTCTCTGCCATCGCTCCTGATGTTGCAGGTTGGTTTTTGAAGGTTTGGTTGTCGCTGCTGCTGAGCGAGCCTTGGCGCGATGTCGGACGCATGTCATTTATGCAGTGAATTATTTGATGATGACGAATTCTATTTGACTTGTGCTATCTGTAAAAATAGTTTCCACATTGGCACTTGCTCCGGAGTAACGGACAAGTCGTACCGAAAAAAAAACAAGACCGCGAAGGAATCTTGGAGGTGCGGAGCATGCGCCAACGCCAAAAATGGTCAGAAAGATAGCAAACCGGCTGAAGCCGCAGCAACGCATCTCGCAGACGAAATCGCAGAAATTAACCGCAAGCTTTCTTTACTGCTCACAATGAAATCCCAAGTCGATGCCTTCGCGGGCATTAAGTCAACGGTTGACGCCATTGAAGCTTCCATGAAAGAGATGTCTAGCAAATACGATGAAGTTCTCGCTGAAATGAAGCAGCAAACCGCGGAAATAGCAGGGCTAAAAAAACGCGTCGTAAGGCTAGAAGAAAAGAGTAAGACCGAAGATGTTGCATCTCTGAAAAAAGAGATCAACGATCTGGAGCAGTACAGTAGGCGACAAAATTTAGAAATACATGGCCTTCCCCAACATAGCGATGAAAACCTTCTGGAGAAGCTTAACACCTTGGCAACCCATCTCGAGCTACCCCAACTTTCTGAAACTGATCTAGAGGCCGTCCACCGACTGCCTTCGAAATCTGACAAAAACGGAGGGAGCAAGGTGCCCACGGTCCTCGTACGATTTTCGTCGCGTGTAACGAAAGAAGCATGGCTAGGAAAGAAAGCACAACTAAGACAAGAAAAGTCTACGATTTTCTTCAACGAAAATCTGACCGCACAAAATAAGAAGCTGTTCTTGGAGATGAAGGCGAAGGCTGAGGAAAAGGAATACCAATTCGCCTGGCACAGAAGCGGAAAATTGTTTGTCCGTCGCGGCCCTCGGGATCGGATAATCAGAATAAGAGAGCTGGCGGATCTTGCAAAAATAACATGAGCACGTAACTCGTTATCGGTTTTAGACAGTGCAGAAACCTTTCTAATATCTAGTTGTCCGGTGCAAAACAGTTATCTTGATCCTGATTCTTTCAATCGCTGTTACGCGATACGTCACAAACAGCAGTCTTCCTTGTTTCACTTGAATGCTCAAAGCCTAAAAAATAAAAAGGATTCTGTTGATATGCTCCTTCAAGAGCTTAATCATAATTTCGATCTGTTAGCTTTTACTGAGACTTGGTTTTTAGATGATTGGGATACTGTGCACCTTACCGGGTACAGATGTGCATCAATGTGTCGGAGCAATATGAGGGGAGGGGGCGTAGCCATTTACGTCAAAGAAAATGTACATTTTACTATTGTCAGAGAATTTTCTACTGTTAATCCTCACTACGAATCTATCATGATCAAATGTTTGAACACTATATTTTTGGTTGTGTACAGACCCCCTTCTGGTACATTGACTGTGTTTTTGGAATTCTTAGAAAATGTTTTGCAATACTGCGAATCTCTCCCTACGCCGGTAATCGTAACTGGGGATTTTAATGTCGATTTATTATCCCGAGACTCTTCTTCACAAAATCTGCTGGACATCTTTCTTCCCTGTGGGTATGAAAACGTCATTGATATCGCGACGCGAGTGACAGCGGTATCTCAGACATTGATTGATTTATGTTTCACGAACTACGAAACAAGCAGTTTGCAAGCAGGTGTAATAATTTCAGATGTTAGTGATCATATGCCAATCTTCCTTTTTTTCACACCATTTTCAAGTCGATACAAACAAACTGCAACAAATACACCCACTATGCAAAGATTAATAAATGATAATAATATAACGATATTTCAGAGATTAATGGCCGTGACCGAATGGGACCCAGTCTTGCTTGCAACCAATCCTGAAGATGCTTACAACATGTTCGCAGACAAAATTCGTTACAATTATAACTTAGCATTTCCAAATGTAGAGTTAAAGAGAAACAAAAAAATAAGGAAACCATGGATTGACCGCAGTATCCTTAAGAGAATCAAAGAAAAAAATAAACTGTTTGCTTCGTTTATAAAAACTAGAAATCATGATGTTTTTACTCAGTTTAAAAAAGTGCGGAACAAATTAAATTCAGATATTAAAAACGCGCGTAATGCATACTTTGAAAATAAATTTGCAGCCATTTATAACGACCCCAGGAAAATCTGGAACAGTATTAATAACCTCATGGCGAAAGGCGAGAGACGAGTTATTTCCGAGATTATTATTGACGGAGAGCAATGCACGGGAAGTTTGCTTGCAGATAAGTTTAACAATCATTTTTTACAATCGGGTGCTGCTACGGTCACACACACAGCTAGTCCTAGTAAAAAACATTGTATTCCATCTAGTACTGCAGGTTCAATATTTTTGTTTCCCGTTACGGAATCAGAAATTCTGAGCTTAATTAAAAAACTAAACAACAGCCGGGCATGTGGGATTGATGAATTTAAAATACAGCCGATAAAAGCAGTCGCGCAATATATATGTCAGCCACTTTCACATATATGCAACCTGATACTCAATTCTGGTGATTTTCCTGATGTTTTGAAAATTGCCAAAGTTTCCGTAATTTTCAAAAGTGGGGATCCAAATGATATGAACAATTACCGACCGATTTCAGTTCTACCCATTTTTTCAAAAGTAATAGAACAGGTAATCAATACTCGAATCTTAAGCTTCTGTAAAACTAACCATATCATCGCCGAACAACAGTATGGCTTCCAAAAACAAAAATCAACTGAAATGGCAATACTAAATATAAAAGATAAAATTATTGATAACATTGAACAAAAATTATTTACTATAGGAGTGTTTCTAGATTTTAAAAAGGCTTTCGATTCTATTAAACACGATATTTTGTTTCAGAAACTTGAGACATACGGAATCAGGGGAACCTGTCTCAGTCTAATCAAGAGTTACTTACATAATCGCCTTCAATACACAGAAATTAGTCACGCCAGGTCCAACTTTGGACAAATTAAGTACGGTGTTCCACAAGGATCTATTCTCGGCCCGCTATTATTTTTATTATATATAAATGACATTTTTAACTTGCCTTTCACCCCGGATATAATACTGTATGCAGATGATACAAACGTCTTTTTTTCTGGCAGAGACCTGGCTCTGCTAGAAAGACAAACAAATTTATGGCTTGAAAATTTGTCAATTTGGCTGAATACAAATAAACTGAATTTAAACACAAGAAAAACAAAATATGTGATTTTTCGAGCTTACAACAAACGTTTAGGGCAACAGGTTCTCCTCAATTTCAGAGGCGAATGTATTGAACAAGTTACTTCACACAAATTTCTTGGCATTGTGTTCAATGAAAATTTGAGTTGGTCTCCACATATTGACAAACTTAGAACGGATATATCCCGTTGCATTGGTATTATTTATAAGATGAAATATTTACTACCAGCTTGGTTAAAAAGGCAACTGTACTACAGTCTAGTACATTCTCGCCTTAACTACTGCCTTCTAGTGTGGGGTTCAACAGGGAAAACAAACATAGAAAACCTATACCGGCTCCAAAAAAAAGTCTTACGCATAATTGAAAATGCACCCTACTTCAGCCACAGTTCTCCATTATTTAAGAAACATCGGGTATTGACAATTATGAACATTCTAAATAAAAAACTCTCTTTAACTATTTATCACCAGATAAAGACAGACTCTAATGACTTTTACAGAAAATACACGTCACGAACACATCAATATGGGTTTAGGCAGGTAATATATACAAAGCCAAAAACTCGCACAAACTACGGGCACCAGAAATTGAGCTACCAGATTCCTAACTTTTTAAACAGTCACCCCGCAATTTTAACCATGGCACAAGATGCTAAATCTGAACAAGGATTTAAGAGGAAATTAGACATGTACCTTTTGGAATTGCAGTAAAAAACGTGTATTTCAACTTTTGTTTCTTTTAGAAACTTTGAGGTATTTTTTTTCCGCTGTATGAAATCTTTTTGCTGTATTATTGTTTTGTTTATGAAAACTGAGAACTGTCTTTTTTTTTGTTCTTTCTTGCTGTGAATTCTTGAATTCTACTCATTGTTTCCTGAAATCCGAGAGCTGATGTGTATGTTTTTTTCCTAGTGGAATTGTCATTGTAATTATTGTCTTTCTGTAAACTGAAAGCGGATTTTCTATGTGTTAGTTGTGTGCATTATTTTGTTAATTTTTATTGTCACAAAGTACGTGCCATTTCCCGCAGAGTCGCGCCAACACGTGGGGGGGGGGGGAGGGGGACGTCACCTTGTCAGGCTTTTTTTTTTTTTTTTTCCTGTAGCCTTTTTGACCGTCCCCCTCGACAACTGTATAGCCAGTCTTGTACATGTTGTCGCAATAAACTTTCAAACTTTCAAACTTTCAACTTTCAACTCTTGCGCAGAGAGCTCAAGTTCCGGGCGAAACTTGTACCACTTATATTGAAGAAGTCCTCAAACTGTGCAGCCTCGTTAATCCTTCGATGCCAGACGAGGACAAAGTAGGTCACCTGCTTAAAGGTATCGCTGAGGATGTTTATAACTACCTCATAACTAAGGAAAACCTGGCGTCAGCTCTGGATGTAATTCGCCATTGCCGCGCGTTCGAAACCCTGAAAATGCGACGTATCACCCCCAAGTTTGGACGCCTGGCAAACGTGACTACTGTTGCCAGCGTGGACGTCGGCTCGTCCCCTTCCGAGGACATAGCTTCGGTGGTGCGTCGCATCATTAGAGAAGAACTCGCACAGCAAGGTTTGTGTCGTGACAAAAGCTTTCACGAGTGCGCTCTTCCTGACCCAGTATTTCGTCAATGCACAGTGCAAGCCGTCCAGAGTCACTCTGAGGTGCCTTGGGTTCGAGCAGGGAATAGGAATGAGCGTACTGCTTACAATGAAGACCATACCAGGCGTACAGCTTTCAGTCCTCCACCTCGGGAGTATGAAAATTACCTCGAGGAGCCAATCCGTTACGCACCCGTCGCCTACTCCCGACCACGCCGTTCCTTAGGTCAACCGGTCGCATTCCGTGAACAGCGCACCTGCTTCAACTGTGGTATCCGTGGCCACATTTCCCGCTTTTGCCGTCGGCCTCCCCAGCATTACGAACCGCCACCTCGACGGCCATACACAGACAACCAGACCAACGCACCCTTCCAGCGGTCGTTCCAGCCAACTGCAATGCGCAATAATTCCCCGGGTTCCGACAGGAGCTTCACTCCTCCTCCGACCACTCGACGGCCGCGATCTCCAACGCCACGCCGCCGAATGAGCTCACCACCCGAGGGAAACTAGATGCTGCGGCCGACGGGGGTGAGGTCGCGGGCCGGTCATTTTCGCCAATTCCCCTGCCCGTCGTTATGTCAAAGAACAAAGTGATTGTTTCTGTAGATGGTGTGAACACGGAAGCTTTGGTAGATACTGGAGCTGCGGTTTCAGTCATGAGTTTCGCTTTCAAAACCCGTCTTGGGCCAAAAGTTATGTTTTTTTGTGACCGAAAGATTCAGTATCGTGGAGTCGGAGGCGAGCGTTTGTTTCCAGTTGGAATCTGTTCAGCGACGGTTTTTCTTGGCGAAGACAGCTTTCGAACGGAGTTCATTGTTTTAGCCCAGGCAACTCATGACGTTATATTGGGGATCGACTTTTTACGTGATTGCGGTGCGATGTTGGACTGCGGAACTGGCGAAATTTCGTTCCGAAACGAAACTCTACCTACTTATGTTGAAGAAGGGTGTAATGACACGAAAGTCCTGTTTTCTGTCACCGATGACGTCCTGCTACCTCCCATGACGGCTATGTTTGTCTCTGTGAAGTCCGAAACATTTCTTCGAGGGAGCTACGAAGTTCTGGTGGAGGCGGATGCAACAAACGCAGTTAAGAAGAATGTGCTGATACCCCGTGCTTTGGTTGATGTCGTTGATGGGTGCAGCTGCGTTTGGACGGTGAACGCTTCCAGTGAACCCGTACTTTTGCCCCGTGGACTTAAACTCGCTCGTTCCGACGAAGACGTTGCCGTAACCATTCATGCGGTGAATAGGACGCAAGACGCGACTACCAACAACACAGACTACACCAGCCAGCTCAAGCGCATGATAAATACCTCGCTTCCTTCTCATAAGCAGCACGTGTTACTTGAGGTGCTTACCCGACATGCTGCGGTATTTGATTTTGCTCGGGATGACCACGAAACTTCACTGCCGGCGTCACGCATGCAACATCGGATTATCACTGAGAATACGGCACCGATTAGTCAAAAGCCATACCGTGTGTCCCCTTCTGAGCGCAAGGTAATAACCGAACAGACGCAGGAGATGCTGAAAAAAGGGGTAATCCGGGAGTCTTCAAGTCCGTGGGGAGCTCCTGTGATTCTTGTAAAGAAGAAAGATAACTCTTGGAGCTTTTGTGTAGATTATTGTCGACTCAATGCTGTGACAAAAAAAGATGTGTATCCGCTTCCGCGCATTGATGACGCCGTCGACTGCTTACATTCAGCGTCGTACTTTTCTTCGGTCGACCTTCGGTCGGGCTACTGGCAAATTCCAGTGCACCCATCCGACAAAGAGAAGACGGCCTTCGTGACGCCTGATGGGCTCTTTGAGTTCAATGTGATGCCTTTTGGATTATGTAATGCGCCCGCTACATTTGAGCGCTTTATGGACACCATTCTGCGTGGCTTAAAATGGGACATCTGCATGTGCTATCTCGACGATGTCATTATTTTCGGGAGGTCATTTGAAGAGCACAATAGCAGGCTTGCCATTGTCCTGGACCGCATCGAGGAAGCGGGATTGGTGTTGAACTCAAAAAAATGTCATTTCGGGGAGCGCCAAGCCCTCGTACTAGGCTTCCTCGTAGATAAGGAAGGCATCAGGCCGGATCCCAAGAAGATCTCAGCCGTGCGCGATTTCCAAGCCCCACGATCCCTGAAAGAGCTGAGGAGCTTCTTGGGTCTGTGCTCCTATTTCCGACGATTCATTCAAGGCTTCGCGCAAATTGCTCATCCCCTGACGTCCTTACTCTGTAAAGACAGCCCTTTTTCTTGGACGTCCGACTGTGAGTCCTCTTTCCAGCAGCTTAAATTTTTGTTAACTTCTGGCCCAATTTTGCGCCACTTTGATCCCACGGCACCCACCGAGCTCCACTCCGATGCGAGTGGCGTGGGCGTTGGAGCTGTTCTCGTCCAGTTACACGAACGGGCACAACACGTCGTCGCTTACGCCAGCCGTACCCTGTCCAGAGCCGAGCGCAACTACACCATCACGGAATTGGAATGCCTCGCCGTTGTGTTCGCTGTACAAAAGTTTCGCTGCTATCTGTATGGACGCCACTTCACTTTGGTCACGGACCACCACTCGTTATGCTGGCTTGTCGGACTGCGCGACCCCTCCGGTCGCTTAGCTCGATGGGCCTTACGCTTACAAGAATACGACTTCACAGTCTCTTACAAGAGTGGGCGCCGTCATATCGATGCGGACTGTTTGTCCCGCTTACCTCAACCGGGCACATCGACCAACGACGACACCTTCGAGGACTGTCTGGCTTCCGTGTCACCAGAATTCCCAGACGCCCCACTTTTTCGGGCCGAAAAACGGAAAGATCCAACGCTGCGCAGGCTTTTTGCAACTGCGGAGGACACAATGTCGACACCCTTTATTGTCCGCGACGGCGTTCTGTTCAAAAAGAATTACTCTGCTGATGGCGCGCGTTTGCTTCTTGTCGTCCCCACTACGCTCCGACATCTGGTTCTCCGTGCAATGCACGACGACGTAACATCACGTCACTTTGGCCTTTCTCGCACCCTACATCGGCTTCGGGAACGCTTCTACTGGCCTCGTATGCAGACAGCAGCGCAGAAATATGTCGCCAGCTGCCCTCAATGCCAGCGTTACAAGCGTCCTACGTCTCCGTCTCCGGGCCCTTTGCAACCGGTGAATCCTCCCATGTCGCCCTTTGACAAAGTGGGTATTGATCTGGTGGGGCCACTACCGAAGTCCAAGGCAGGTCATCGTTGGATCGTCGTCTGTGTGGATTTTTTGACCCGCTACGTTGAGACTGCTCCTCTTTGCACTGCAACGGCCGCGGATGTCGCATCTTTCCTCTTGAATCGTGTCATTCTACGTCATGGAGCTCCTCGCGTTGTGATCAGTGACCGTGGCCGCCAGTTTACGGCGGACGTTGTGGAAGCGCTTCTTCGGCTTTGTGGCTCCGAATATCGACATTCCACACCATACCACCCGCAGACGAACGGACTCACTGAACGCACAAACCGCTCGCTAACTAACATGCTGTCTATGTACATCGATTCAGAACAAAACAATTGGCACACTGTTCTTCCATTCATAACCTACGCGTACAATACCGCCAAACACGAGGTCACCGGCTATTCTCCGTTCTTCCTTCTGTACGTCCGCCTTCCTCAAAGCTTCCTAGACACCATCCTTCCATTCTCCTCGCCTAAAGATATGTCGCTGGCTGAAACTTTGTGCCTCGCTGAAGAAGCCCGTCGACTGGCTCGACTGCGCACCCTCAGCTCCCAGGGGCGAACCAAAGCACGCTACGATCAGCGCCACCCACCAGTCTCCTACTACCCGGGCGAACTCGTTTGGTTGTGGACTCCAGTTCGCCAACGAGGCCGCTACCAAAAGTTTTTGCCTACGTACTCTGGCCCCTTTGTAGTGCTGTCTCAGCTGAGTACCGTGAATTATGTTATCGCAAAAGTTACTGCTCGGGACCGTCGCTCCCGCAAGACCCAGGTCGTGCATGTAGCTCGGTTGAAGCGTTGTCATAGCCGCGCTCCTTAACTCGCTCGGTGCGCTTCGTCTCCACGGGGGGAAATTGTTACAGTGTTAGGTACAGGACAATCACTAGGTTGTCTGTTACGTTAGTCGGCAGTCAATCGCCTGTGTAGGGTATGTTCCAGTGGAGCGGGATCCAGGGGGTATGCTGACACGTAGAAGAGGAGGGCGAAGATGAGTTTTTCCCCGGCTCGCTGCTGACCCGCATCTGTGGTAGCACGTCTTGCCTGTGGCTCCGCACGACTTGTAAATAAACCCTTCATCCATTTGTTACGTCCGTAGCAATATTTTAAAACGCACTTGATAGAAAAGACGGGATCGTCAGACAAGAAAAACTCGAGGTGTAGTGGGACCTGTAGTCTGTATATTCGTGGGAAGTGTTGGCGTCGCATTGTGTGGCGTGCTGTGCATTGAAAGAGTGTGTGAACTACGGAGAGGGCCTCTCCGCACCTGCTGCACTGTAGTCTTGATGATCCATTGAGCAGATACGAGTGCGTGCACGAGTGCCCTATCCGTAGCCTAGCCAAGGCGACTTCCGTGTGTCTGTTGCGTGTCAGTAGTGTATGGTCTCAAGCGTGGTTTTATAAAGTGTAACTTGTTATCTGTCTGTTCATTCCAGTGTGTTTGCCATATTCTACGCAATGATTGTCTTATGTGTAGCTTGAGGTCTGTATATGGTATGGTTATGTTGTCTACAGTGTTCCTTAGTGCAGCAGCAGCGGCCCTCTCGTCTGCCAACTCGTTCCCAGCGAACCCAGCGTATCCTGAGACGCAGCAGAGGAGCAGCTTATGCTTTTGCGCATACACAGACATGATAGTATTGAATACAAGATTGACTATGCGATTTTTTTGGGGGGGAGGGGGCTTAAGCGATGATAGCGCGCGAACAACACTCAAAATCTGTAAGATGATGTATTGGGAATTTGATTTTCAAGAATGTGTCCTACAATCAGTAAACTTCTATATGTCTCTGCTGAAAAAAATGTTGTGTGCGCACTCCTGGTTCTGGCTCCATTGTCATTCGGACCATGAGCAGCGCAGGACACGGTAGTGTAGGTTTTAGAAGCGTCAATGTAAAATTCTGCATATGGGTATTTCAACTGCACAGACAGAAAGTGCTGCAGTATTGCAGCTCGCGGTACCCGATATTTGTCAAATTTTATAAATGAAGGGCCGCAGGACACAGGACGAACTTTCCAAGGCGGCAAAATGTCTGCTAAGGATGATATGTACACATTTAAAAACGAGGCGCTGAGATCCGAGGCTCACTCTCTCACTCTAAGTGAAAAGGGCAGAGAAACAGATGGGCGATTTACAAAGAGCAGAGATGTGGATGTATCGTTAAAAACAGGATAAAAAGAATGGTTATTCAGTGATTAAATCACAAAAGCATAAAGCAAGTCCATGTACGTCCGTTGGGTATCGAGGCACCACTCGTCACACTCGACTAACAGATACTCGCAAGGGCTAATGCGAAAAGCTCCCGATGCAAGACGAAGGCCCAAGTGTAGCACTGGGTCAAGCATTCGCAACACTGTTTTAGCCACCGACCCATACACCACACTGCCATAGCCCAAACCAGAACCAACCAAAGCAGTATGGAGCCGTAGCAAGAGTTCTTTGTCTAAACCATACGAGTGGTGTGAGAGGACATTAACAATATTCATTGTTTTGAGATATTTATGCTCAAGTTCCTTGATGTGCGGAATGAATGTGTGTTTGGGGTCGAACTCAACACCTAAAAACTTGGGATCCTTGTTCACAGTAAGCGACACGCCATTAAGAATAATGTAAGGATCCGGATGGACACCGCGCTTCTTGGAGAACACCATTTAGGAACATTTTGCAGGATTCAATTTAAAACCATTCTTGTCTGCCCTCTACCCATCCTCGCTCTGCCCCCGCTGCGGTGAAAAAGCCACGGTCCAACACCAAATGTGGGCTTGTGATGAGGTCCCATTCCCTCCAATTAATTCTCCTGACCAGTGGATGGAGGCGTTGGGCCGCTCGGACCCCCAGCTCCAGAAGGAGCTCGTGACTCGAGCGGCTGAAGTCGTCGCGACCCTCCGGGTCGTGCCCACCGCGCCCTAACCCTTTATGTGAATAAAGTTGTCTGCCCAGCCGGCACGTTTCTTGACACTAAGCTGGACTTGACGTTCACAGAACGACATATTACATGATTTAAAATATATCTGGACGTCATCTACATACATGGAATAAGAGATTGTAGGTAGCAATGCCTTTCCAAGAGAGTTCATCCTAACTAAGAAGTGCGTGCCGCTCAACTCGCCACCTTGCGCACGCCATTTTCTTGCACGTGAGCCTTTGAGAGTGCACAACCAACTCTTACTCGAAGCGTTCTCTCTGACAAGTAACTAACAAGGGTGTTTAATATGTTACCCGAAACACCGAATGGCTTCAGCTCACTAATGACTCCATAGCACCAAGCGGTGTCGTAGGCCTTCTCGAAGTCGAAAAACACGGTTAAACAATACTGCTTATGCACGAAGGCATCGTTGATGTACAATTCCAGCCCTACCAGTTGATCGTTCGTCGATCGCCCCACCCTGAAGCCTGCCTGGCAGCTCTCGAGAATACCGTTGTACTTAAGGAAGTGCACGACACTGCTGTTGATCATCTTCCCGAAGAGCTTGCACATGCAGCTTGTCAGGGCTATAGGACGGTAACTTGAGGGGGACGACGGGTCCTTTTACTCCTTCAAGAAAGATACTACTATGGCCTCCCTCCAAGTGTCTGAAATTAGCCCCGAAAGCGATATTTTATTATATAGATGCAGAAGTGTTTCAAGTGTGTCTGCGTGTTGGGGTTGTATCACTGTAGATCTGATGTTGTGTGGACCTGGACCTGAGGGTTTACACGTGTTCAGAGCAGCCCTCAGCTCCTGCAGTTAAAACTCTGAGTTATAAGATGTTGGCCTATTATTGTGTAGTATAGGCTTCTTTTCGGCCCATTGTTTGTGTATTATGAAAGTGTTTGTGTAGTGTGCTGAACTGGACACGTGTTGGAAGTGTTGTGTGTGTCTGTCAGCGGGGTATTCGATCGTGTCCCCTGTTGTGCTGACCAGATGCAGGCTGTATGTTTGTTGTCCCTTGAGTTTGCGTATTCGTGTCCATACTTTTCGTGTGTCTGTGTAGGGTTTTATTGATGGTATAAAGGAATGCCAACTATCTCGTTTGGCCTCACGGCGCACACATTTTTCTAACGCCTTGGCTCGTTTGAACAACAAAACGTTACCCGACGTGGGGTACCGACGGAGGACAACCCACGCCTTGTACTGAGCCTCTCGCGTCCACCTACAGTCCTCATTCCACCACAGCCTCTTCTGGTTGTACGAGGCACCAGAGGCGTGGGGAATGAACTTTTCGAAGACGTCCAGGATGGTCGCCGTTAGGACTTGGGTAGCTTCTTCAACGTGTAGGTGTCCAATATATGTGTGGGGTAGTTTGGATGTTTCTATAAATGAACTCCATTTCGCCCTGTCTTCATTGAACCTGTTGTGGGAACGTGAACTGTTCGGGCCTTTACCTATGTATGTTAATGTTGTTCGGTAGTGGTCACTACTATACGACTTACTGCCAACATTTCATTCAAGAGATGGAAAGAGTACTGCCGAGCAAATAGCCAGGTTTAGTTGTGAATAAGTGTTGTATCTTATATTATGTTATTGGCACGAAGCCATGACGACATAGTTGTCCTAAAGGAAAAAAACAAATTTATTGGAGCGAACTTGTGCTCCCTCAACAACTCAAAAATACAGAGGCGGTGAAGCGGCAGTTAACAATGTGACGTGCGTGGGTGAGTGAGGGCCAATCGAATGCCGCGGCATCTGCTCTGCGGGAATATCTCACTTTTTGTGAGGGTTTATCGAATAATCGAAATGTATCCAGAACACTGCAGATCAACGAAGATTCTTCTAGGTTACTCGCGTTAGTTCGGAACGCTCTCCATATCAGAAGAGATAACACATGCGGCACAGAGAGAAAGAATGCAACACGCGCCTCCCTTGGCGCACAGACAACACTGATATCACAGACCGGTGTAGCCGGGCAGCAAAAATAAAACACAAACAAACACAGCCAATGCATAGTTCGAGGCAATACCCCCTGTAAGAGTGCATCGACCCGATGCTAACATAAGCGAAAGTCCCAACAAATAAAATTTAGATGTGCGTCATGGTGCGTAGAAAGGTTTTAGGTGAACCACGTGGACGACTTCGGGCCGCGTGCGTCGTCGTGATGTTCCGGAATCACCATCGGGTATCCCCTCGTAGGTAAGGTGGCCAACACGTTGCAGAATCCGGTAGGGTTCGAAGTACCGTCGTAGGACCTTCTCACTGAGTCCAAGCCGTCGCAAGGGTGTCCAAACCCACACACAATCCCCTGGGTGGTACTCGGCGTCTCGGCATCAAAGGTTGTAGAGTCTCGCATCCACAAGCTGCTGGTCCGTTGTGCGAACTCGAGCGAGCTGGGGGCCTCCTCTACACGCTGAAGGTATCCTTGGACATCGGCGTTGAGGTCATCGTTTCACACTTGGGAAAGCATGGCTTCAATCGTCGTAGTCGGCCGTCTTCCGTAGACGACCTCGAACGGTGTCATCTGCGTGATTTCCTGGATAGCGGGGTTGTACGCAAACGTGACATACGGTAGGACTTCGTCCCAAGTATTATGTTGAACATCGACGTACATAGATAGCATATCCGCAATTGTCTTTTTCAGGCGTTCCGTTAGCCCGTTCGTTTGGGGGTGGTACGCTGTCGTTCCTCGGTGATCCGTGTTGCTGTAGCGTAAGATTTCTTGCATGAGCTTCGTAGTGAAGGCCGTTCCGCGGTCCGTGATTAGGACTTCAGGGTATCCTAGTCGCAGCACAACATGGTTTATAAAAAACTTGGCGACTTCTTGTGCAGTCCCCCTCGGAAGACCTTAGCGCGTCATGTAGTCTGTTGCTACGACAGTCCACTTGTTGTCGGACCGTGACGTAGGGAATGGGCCCAAAAGGTCCGTTCGAATCTGTTGGAGGTGCCTCGATGGGACGGCGAACGGCTGCAGAGGTTCGGCGGGTCTCATCGGGGGCGTTTTTTGACGCTGGCAGTCACGGCAGCTCCGGACGTAGAGGGTGACGTCGGATGCCAGGGGGGGCAGTGTACTTCGTCTTGATTTTTCGAATAGTAGTGCGAGATGTGCCGAGATGTCCGGAAGGCGGGTCGTCGTAGCATGCTTCCAAAATTTTGTCCCGAAGGTCTGTAGGGATGACAAGAGGATAATTCTTTCTTGTTCTGGGGCCAAAATGCTTCTTCACGAGGACGAAGTTTTTTAGGATGAATGCTGGTAAGTTCCAGTTGAAGCCCCTAGGCACGGCGACGTTTGGACCTTCGAGGTAGTGGATCCTTACGCATAACTCGGGGTCGGCAGGCTACTGTGCGGCTAGGTCGCTCTCCATCGCGACTCTGTAAAATGCGCTGTCTTCGCCAGAGTTATGTTGTGGTAAGGCGATGGGGGCGCGAGACAGGCAGTCGCCATCGGAGTTTTTTATACCGGATTTATAGACTACTGTAACGTCAAATTCTCACAGGCGCAAGCCCCATCTACGCAGACTGCCAGAGGGGTCCTTCAAATTGGCGAGCCAACACAGCGCATGGGGTCTGTTACAACCTTGAACGGTCTTCCTTACATGTATGAGCAAAATTTTAAAATGGCCCATATAATCGCAAGGCACTCTTTCTCAGAGGCTGAGTAGTTTTTTCTTCCTTGGGCAGACTACGGCTGGCAGAGGCCGTTACGTTTTCGCCCCCGCTTTGCTTTTAGACGAGGATGGCACCCAAGCCTATATCACTGCCATACATGCGCATATTCGTTTCGGCGTTTTCGTTGAAATGCGCGAGCACGCGCGGGCTTTGCAGGCATTGTTGCAGCTCGCGGAATGCTTTTTCTTGGGCGTTTTCCAATCTTACAGTGGTGCTATCTTTCGTCAAGCGCGTGAGTGGCTCTGCAATGCGTGCAAAGTTTGCGACGAAGCGCCGCTAGTATGCGCACGGTCCGAGAAATCTGCGCACGCCCTTCTTATCTTTCGGTCTTTGAAAGTTCGCTATGGCTCAAGTTTTCGCCGGGTCAGGCAGCACTTCCGTGGCGTTGACGACATGGCTCAAAAACTGGAGTTCCTTGTACGCGAAGCGGCACTTTTCAGGCTTCAGCGTTAACTCGGATGTACGGAATGCCTCGAGTACAGACTACAACCGTGCAAGGTGTTCATCGAAAGTCCGGTAGAATACTACAACGTCGTCGACGTACACGAGGCAGGTGTGCCACTTAAGGCCAGCTAGCACAGTGTCCAAGACTCTCTGAAACGTTGCTGGCGCCGTGCATAGCCTTAACGGCATCACCTTGACCTCGTATAGGGCGTCCGGTGTTATGAATGCAGTCTTTTATCTATCTCTCTCGTTCACTTCAAATTGCCAGTAGCCTGTCTTCAGATTCATCGATGAGAAGTACTTCACGTGGCAGAGGTGGTCGAGGGCGTCGTCGATTCATAATAGGGGTACAGGTCCTTTCGGGTGATCTTGTTCAATCGAAGGTAGTCAATGCAGAACCTCAGTGTGCCGTCTTTTTTCTCAACGAGTACGACTGGCGCAGCCCACGGACTTTTCGATGGCTGTATACTGTCTTCGTTTAGGATGTCATCGAATTGAGTCCGGGTGGCTTCGCCCTCGTGTGAACAGACGCGGTACGATGACTGTCGGGTTGGTGGGGCTCCATCCTCGGTTATTATTTTTTTGCTTTGCCAGAGGTGTCTCACGTAACTTTGAGTTCGACGAAAAATACTCGTTGTAGCGACGCAGCAAACCAAAAAACGTGTTCCTTTCTTCATGCGGTAGCGCTGGATTCATGTGGAAGGGATGCGGAAGCTTGAAGGTAACTTCGGGTGCGCGTTCGAAGTAAGCGACTGCGATCACGTCACTTTCTTGTGGCGTTTCTTCGAGGAACGCAATTGCAGCGCCCTTGTTTAAATGCTGGTACTCCTAGGTCAAATTGGTGACCGAAACGTGGGATTTGCGTTCACTAAACCGAGCAATGCCTCTTGCAACAGACACACCGTGGTCGAGAAGCAACCTTTGGTCACTCTCCCCGACAGCGTCGAGGTCAGGAGCAGCACCTTCAGAGTAGACGGTGATCATCAATCTTGCGCGGGGTGGCAGGGCGACATCGGCGATCCTTACAGCGACGATCCTTACATCGGCAATCATCGGCGATTTTTACAGCTGCACGGTGTTCGGGATTAGGTTCTGGCGTCATGGAGTGATCGGAGGAAAAATTATCGACTTGGTCTGCAGATCAATAATTGCGCAAATGTCCATCAAAACGTCCATTCCGAGAATTACGTCGCGGCGCATTAGGGCAAGAAAACGAACGCGGCAGTGTACGTCGTGCCGTGTATGGCGACGAGGGATGTACACGTTCTTTTGGCGTGACGAGGTGGCCTCCTGCTGTGCGTATGTCTGGACCATCCCATCCTCTCATAACTTTTTTCAGCTTAACCGCAAATGGTCCGCTCATTACGGAGTAGTCGGCTCCCGTGTCTATGAGGGTGACTACATCAAAGCCGTCGATGGAAAACTGGACGTCGGATGCCGCTTTCTTCTCGAGTTTGGGGTGCCTCGGGGCGTCGTATCTCGGTTTGTGTGTGTTGCCGGTGGGGCATTAGGCGTCGTTGTTATCGTCGTCTTCTTAGCAACAGGCCTGGTCATGTCGGGTACGCGTCGCGCCGTGTAGTTGTCGTCGTGTTCGGGAGTCAGGTCCGGGTTAGTTTGGGTCGCAGGGCTGAGGGCATGTCGTGAATCGTGGTCTTCAGCGAGTCCCTGCGTCGTTGGAGGGTTTTCATTTTTCCGCCACCGTGCAACTGTATCTCCAGAAAGTTGCAGCTTTTATTTTGGGCTAGGGGACCTTCCACGTGCGAAGTCACCATTGCTGAGCCAGTTGGGTGACTGGTGTAGGTAGGGCGATGGCAAACAGTTGAAACGGGCTGGGGCACGGCTGGTTTAAGATTAATACTCGTCTATCTTAAGTGGTCAGTGGCCAGGGAGATAGCGATGTGCGTCGACGAAGAAACCACGCAGTCCGAGTCTCTTGTATGGGCAGCGACGACAGATGTGGTCACCCTCTCTGCGTTGGTAGCACAGAGGACGATTATCAAGAGTTCGCCATACGTCCGTCTTCCACGGCGTCTGGTTTTACACCACAGGGGATCGGGCGGACGACAGTGGGCGGCGGAACAGCCGGGCCTCTTGACGACGAGTTCGAGCAGGGCGGGGTCAACGTACAGCTTCGGCGTAGGCCTTAGTTGTGGGCTCACGGGGTGCTTCGGATGGCGTAGAAGTTCTTCTCGGAGAATTTCTCGGATATTTTCGTTCGGGGAGGTGACTTCGGGTTGCGGCGTTGTTGCGAAAAGTTTCCTCAGTTCTTCGCGAACGACGGCGCAGATTATTCCCCGTAATTCTTCTTTCGCGAATCTACGGGCGTTGACGGGGTTCAACAAAAACGCATTGTGTGGTCGATCGTACTGCCTGGAACGCATGTCCAGGGTCCTGTCGATCAAGGACGCCTCTGTCACGAACTCAGCGATGGTTCTTTGGGGGTTGCGAATTCGTCCGGCGAAGAACTCTTGCTTTACGCCCCGCATGAGAAAGCGAACCTTCTTCTCATCCGCCATTTCTGGGTCAGCTCGTCGGAACAGCATCTTGATTTCCTAAACGAACACTACAATACCTTCATTGGGGTGTTGGATTCGCGTCTGCAACAATAGCTCAGCTCGTTCTTTACGCACCACAGATGTGATTTGATTGATTTTAGGGTTTAACGCGCCGACGCAACGCAGGCGATGAGGCGCGCCGTAGTGGAGGGCTCCGGATTAATTTTGACCACCTGGGGATCTTTAACGTGCGCCGAAATCTCGTACACACGGGCGTTTTTGCTTTTCGCCTCCATCAGAAAAGCGGGCGCCGCGGCCGGGAATCGAACCCGCGACCTCGTGCTCAGCAGCGCAACGCCTTAGCCACTGAGCCACCGCGGCGGGTGCACCACAGATGTGAACGTTTACAAAAAAATTCTGTTTTGAAGACGGCCCATGATGTTAGCGAACTCTCGTGATTTTCAAACCAGACTCAAGCCGAGTCTCCGAGGTATAAAAACACCTGCCTCAAGGTTTCTTCGTCATCCCATTGGTCGAAATTTCGGACGCGCTCGAGCATCTCCAGCCACTGTTCGGCGTCTTCCCCCGGAGATGATCGGAATGATGCCGGCTCCCGAGGTTGTGCAGTACGAGGGGAGGATTGGCTTGGTTGACCATGGTGTTGGTAGCGACGTCTTCCTTCTTCACTTTCCCTGGTAGAGCCAGTCCAGATGGGAGGCCTTCCTGTCGGCGGCTGTGCGAGTGGGGCATCCTGGGCGACTTGTAGATGGTTTAGGGTGCATGTACCCCGCACTTCCACCAGATGTCACGAAGCCAAAAACGACGCAGTTGTCTTGAAGGAAAAAACGTTTATTGGAGCGAATTTGTGCTCTTCTAACAACTCAAAAATACACAGGTGGCAAAGCGGCAGTCAACAAAGTGACGTGTGCGGATGAGTGACGGCGAATCGAATGCCGCGGAACCTGCTCTGCGGGAATTTATTACTCGGCGCGAGTGTTTCTCGAATAGTCGAAGTGTATGCCGAACACTGTAGATCAACGAAGATTATTCTAGGCTGTTCACGTTAGTTCGGAACGCTCTCCATCTCAAAAGAGATAACTCATGCGGCACAGAAAAAAGTACGCTACTACCGCCTCCCTTGGCACACAGACAACACCGATAACAGAGACTGGTTCAGCCGGGCGTCAAAAGCAAAACACAAATAAGCAAACCCAATGCATGGTTCGCGACAGTATGGAGGCTTGGTTTTATTGAATAGGCATGCTCCCTAATGTGTTACATAGTTTTCGATAAGACGACCTCAGGCATCCGTGCGAGCAGAGCCCCAAAGAGAGTTATGTGCGTTGAGGTCGCTACAAAAATGAAAGGTGCGTGTAGCTGGTCTACGAGGCCCTCGAAATTCGAGCTCGAGAGCTGGAAATCAGAAGAGATATAAACAGAGCGTAGTGTTATTACCTGATTGAAAATTATGGTACGAATGGCAACAGCCTCAAGGACGGTCTGTAACTGGATTTTGCGACACGCTAAGGACTTTCGGGCATTGATGCCCACACCCCCAGAAGATGTACCTGCACCATTCCTGTCCTTCCTAAATACCAGGTGACTATTGAAAAAATTTGTGTTTCGAATTTAAATGTGTTCGTTATAGATACATGACACTTGGCTGATTAGAGTGCAGTATCTCATACACATCGCCAAGGGTATAAGAAGGCCTCTACAGCTCCACTGAATTATGTTTTCTCTTTCCATTATTTGGTGTGAGAGCTACTTGAGTGTGTATGTTTATGTGTTTTCTTTTGGCGCTGTGACTCTCGTCTTTTTTGGCTTGTCGGGGGGCTTTGGCGTCGGTACGCGTTCCTTGTGGTGCACAACAGACAAGAATGGTCCGACGTCTATTTCGTCCTCTGATGTCCTCGGAGCATAGCTGAAAAAGTTGGCGCGGTTCACTCAAACTCACTCACAAATTTTGTTTTTCGAATCACCACTCACTCAAACTCAGACTCAATGCTGAGCAGCACATCTGCGCTCACACAATCTCAAACTCACAGTGAGCACAAAACCCAGAACCCACTCGAAAGCAAAACTCGAAATGTGCTCAAACTCAAAATGTACTCAGAACTCAAAATGTACTCAAACACAAAATGTACTCAGAACTCAAATGTACTCAAACTCAAAATGTACTGATTACTCAAAATGTACTCAGAACTGAAACTGTACTCAAACTGAAAATGTACTCAAAACTCAAACTATACTCAAACTCAAAATGTACGCAAACTCAAAATATACCCAGTACTCAAACTGTATTCAAACTCAAAATACTCAAAACTCAAAAGGTACTCAAACTGAAATGTACTCAAACTCAAAATAGACCCAAAACTGAAAATGTACTCAAAACTTGAAATGAACTGAGAACTCAAAATCGACTGACAACTCAAAATGAATTCCGAACTCAACTGGACTAACAGCTCTCTCGTGCTAGAAATGTAATCGGGCTCAGGTTGACTCTGATTTCATTATCATTCAAATTTTTAAAATTCACGCGTGGTAAAAATATTACGGGTGCAAATTCGTGAGCACAAACTCTTGCTTTCGGTACATGACACCGAAACTCATGTGACATAGGAAACAATTTTGGTTGCACATTTATTACAGCTATGCCTGCTGGTGATTATGTTTAGCGCTGCTTGCACGAAATTATTTGTATATATTGGATACCCACCCTTGATGTAGGCTCCGTGATCGTGTTCATGACAGAAGCGGTCCAGACTCGATGGTGTGCTGGGGCCCTGGGGCAAAACAAACAGGATTGGGTGAGGGGACGTACGCTCACTGCTCAGTTCATTTACGTCGAAGTTATTTAGGGTTACAGTCCTGTGCATTCTTTCTCTGCATCCTGGAAAAACGCCTTGTGTCAAAGCGAACTGTCCCTGCGCCTCTCTGACGCGTGAAACGTTCATGGATATGCCTTTGGTTTTTGAATGCGGGGCATTCTTTGCCGAGGCCCCCCTCGCCCGGCCAGAATCGTATAACACCCTGAATTTCCACAAAAATGCAGATATCACGGAAGTTCAACCTGTAATCATTATAAAAGCGTAAGTGTAGAAACTGATCAAGCGAAATTTTAAAAAAATTTAACAATGAAATAATAAGAAAAACTTTCGAAAATGGCAAACCGTGTAACACGTGAGTCATGGATAGCCACAGTTTGGGTAAAAATTCAAAGTGATGTACCGCTAGGGCATGTGGGGTATCAAATTGAATGTCTCGAGGAGGAAAATCACGTGGGACAAAAAATGCATCGTGGTCATAATCATGACTTAGTTATCGTGAGTCATAATAAAGGTTGGACTTCATAATTATGACCCGTAGGCGTATGGGCTCTCAAATAAATGTTCCATTCGGGAAATAACTTTGGTCAAATAAGAAATGCATCGTGCTAGTAATACTGACATAGTCATGGTGAACCATACAATGGTTTAAAATTCATTGGGATGTCTCTAGTGCTTGTAGGATCAAATTGAAGATCTGAGTGAGGGGATTCGCGTGGGACAAAAAAATGCTTCCTGGTTATAATCGTGGCCGAGTCATGGTGAGGCATAGATATGGTTAACATTCAAAGTGAGGCGCGTTAGGGCGGGGGGGTGTCAAATTGAAGGTCTCAATGAGAGAAATCAAGTTAGACAAATAAACATTTCTCCTGGTCATGATCATGACATAGTCATTATGAGTCATAGATTGGGTTAAAAATCAAATTGATGCCGCCGCGAGGTGTGGGTATCAAATTGAAAGTCTTGATGAGGGGGATCACTTGGGACAAATAAGTGATGCTTCCTCGTTATCCCCATCGATAGGCATGGTAAGTCATAAATTAGGATAAAACTCAATGAAATTCCGGCAGAGTGTGTGGGGTATCAAACTAAATGTTTCAATGAATAAAACAATGTGGGGGAGATAAAAAGGTTATCCCACTAATCAGAACCAGTTAGGAGTAAACTGCGCAAATTCATCGCAGATGCTCGAATGGTAGCACAAAAGAAATTATGGTGTCAAAGGGAAGGGTTTCGGAAGAAAATATACACCGGGCAATGACCGCATCGTAGGATCTTTATGTGTACTGACTTCATAAGTAAAAATTCGGAGTTGTGTCGTAAGCTCATCGGGGCTGTACAATTATTGGTTTCCATGTCGGGATTCTCGTGTAGCTAAATCGAACACATGCTACATTGTAATGGCAAGTTTAGTTTTGAAGGACGGCAATATTGTAAGCGCGAAGCTCCGAAGCATGAAAATTCATTTATTTCACTTCCACATTCTCCCCATCATCAAACACTTCGATTAACACTTCGTCTTCCTCTGAACTGATCATCGTCGTTGGTTCCTGGACCGATGTTCGGAGATGGCTGTGTCGTAGAATAAGCATTCTACTTCCCCAAGTACCCAAGGCCCTTACAATGTTCAAAAACCCTCATCTTGTGCTTCAGAGGGATTAATCATGCTTGCGGCATTTCACCAGACCATCTTCAAAGCGTGGCTTGGTCGACACCCTGCGAGTCGCAATGTCTGGAAAAAAGCCTGCGTAGCCACCGAAACAACGCTGGTAAACCACCACAGGGGAAAGATGGAAATGGAAATCGGGGAAACTTCTTTTAATGTCTTGGAGGGTCAATATCCGCAGCCAACACTGCTCACTGTACCCCGCTTCTATGACTTGAATAGACCAGCATTTTGCCGGGGCGGCCATTTTCTTACGTTTAAAGCACCACCTGGTGGTCATTCCTTGGGAACTGAGGGGAGCGCAGACGGCGTCGCAGTCCCACGCTGTTGCTCCATGCCGCTCGTAAATATCCGACGTCCAGACGGCATCGAAAATGGGTAATTGCCATTTATTCTGTACGTCAGCAGCGCCAAGTTCAATAGGCATTTAAGAGAACGTTCAAAGCATCCCAGAGCTGTACACGTTTGCTCATAAATTCTTTCCACAACCCGCTAAAGCTGCGGGCCACCCCACAAGCGCTTTGTCCTTACGGGGGTTGCCTGTGAGGCTACGCTTAACCGCGCAAGCAGGACGCCCGACTTTTCATCCCCAATTGATGTTTATTTTTGTAATTGTGGGCAGGTTGCCATCATTGCCTTTACTTGGCATTGTGCAGGAGCTACTCGTGCGGGCGTGATTACGCCATTATTGGCTGCACCAACCATCAGCGTTAGCGCTAAGGGCTCATGCAACAAACGTGTGAAGTGCACCCCGACAAAAAAGTGGGTGCCGTGCTGAATCGAAAAAACTTACAACCAAGCAAATTTGCCAGAATACGTACGGTCATACGCCGCTTCTGGAAGCACTGTTTATTCACCCTCATGTTAAATCTCTGTCGCACGTTTTTGTTTTCTGGAGGTATGTTCTGTTCCCCTCATCAATGGGAAGCCGACAAACATCATCCAGACACCTATGCTGCAGCATTGGTATGCAAAAAAAGTTGAGCCAAAAGCGAAATAAAATCGTCGCGGTGGCGGAGAACGCCCGGTCGGGTTAAGAAATAGCTGTTCGCGGTTCCCACCCGCCGCTGCAACGCTAAAGTTCTTCTAAAAAAGGAAACAGCCGTGAAATCTTGATGTATTAAAAGTTGCCGCTGTTTGGCAGCAGAAAATAGTGTTATGCGGCGGTAAATATTTTACTTTTGTTATCATGTACGTCTACGACCTGCACAGGTAAAGGAGTATTTCAGGGCCTTGTTTAACAACCAACTCAGTATGCGGTATGGGAGCGCGTATTAAATGTCAACACGTTCCCGCACCGACAGCAACAAGAAATGCTTGAAAATGTGCACTATCGCGCGCGCGATGGGAAGCATTCGCTGATTGCGCCAACCCACTTACTTCGTAGCGTAGAAGTGGGAGGCATATCAGGCCAATAGTTCCTATGCTGTGTCATGGGAACGCAGGCTTGTTTACGGATGTTAAGTGCTGCAATATCTTGAACCAACCACGCTTTCAATTTGGCGTGCCGAAAATTAACGAGTACAATTATATCTATCGGGCACTGAATAGAACTGGACATTATTCAGTGCCATGATTTCCGATGGTTGCATCGGATCCACCTTCCTTCACCGAGACAATATTTTGATACCCTACACGCCCCATCGGAATCACTTTGAATATTAAGCCAATCATTGACTAGCCATGACTATATCATGATGACGAGGGCAATCCATTTGTTTATTTATTGCACGCGATGTATCTCATTTAGACCTTAAACTTGATACCCAACAAGCCATATTGCCGTCACTCTAAATTTTCACTCAATCTATGAATCACCGCGGCGGTCTCATAACTATAACCAGAAAGCATTTTTATGTTTGTCCCACGTGATTCCCCTCAACGAGACATTTATTTGATACCCCGCACACCCTGGCAGGATCATTTAAAATTTTAATCAAATCTGACTTACCATGACCCAAAGCAGGACGCTATATTTATATGCCCCACGTGATTCCCCAAATTTAAACCTTGAATTTCATTCCCCATTTGCTTTGGCGGCCTCGCCTTCAATTTTAACACAATCTATAACTCACCATGACTATCTCGTGATTAGAACCACCAAGCCTTTTTTTATTTGTCCCATGTTATTTTCCTCATCAAGATCGCAAAATTGGTACCCTACAGGCCCGAGCTGGGTCACTTCGAATTTTTACCCAATATAAGACTCACCATGACTATCTCATGACTATAATCACGAAGCATGTTTGTATTTGCCCTACGTGATTCCCCTCATCGAGACCGTTATTTGGACACCAAACACATCCTAGTGGCATCAATTTCAATATTACCCCAAACAAAGACTAACCATGACTATCTCATCATATAGCAATACCAAACTATTGTCCCATGTGATTTCCCTCATCGCAACCTTCAATTTGATGCCCCGCACATACTAGCGGCATCATTTTGAATTTTAACCCAATTTATGACCACTTAAGACTATGTCATATAATATTATTCAGGAAGCATTTCTGTATTTGTCCGACGTGATCACCCTCATCGAGACCTTTATTTTATACGCCACACGCCCTATCCCTAAGAATATGAATTTTAACCGATCTATAACTAGCCATGACTAGGTCCCAATACAGCCATAACGCATTTTTGTCTCACGTGATTCCCCTCGTCTAGACCTTCATTATGATTCCCCACACACCCTCGTGGCATCATTTTGAATTGTAACCCACTCAATCACTTATTATGACTGTAGGATGACTATACCCACGAAACATTTTTAATTAACCTCTCGTGATTCCGTTAATCAAGACCTTTAATACCTTACACGCCTTAGCGACATCTGTTTGAATTTTTACACAACCTATCATGCGGTCATTCTTCTATCTAAACGGCCGTCGCCCAGTCAGTTCAGTTGACAACTCATTTGAAACAGCGCGGGGGACAGCCGCCACCCCCAGTCTGATTCGCAGTACTGTGTCCCCGCCGAAGCCAGACGCCGCTCCGCAACTCCAGCGAACTGCGTCGGCGTACCTGCCCAGAGAGATAAAGGTGAAACTCTTCCGCGCCTCTGGGAAGTTGATGTTTTTCAGTGACCTTGATGTTGATGATTTTCTTTTCTAATTAAAACTTTTCGCACTTTCCGGAGAAGGCCGCATCTGAACCCTGGCAGTTTCCGAAAAGAAATGGTTCCACGTTACAGTTTTCGAGGGGGTGGTCGAGCTGGGTGCATTTTGGGTAGGTAAGTCAGCCGCGACAGGAGTTTGTGCCGTGCCCGAACCGTCGGCAATTGAAACAGCACCGCGGGTTCGGGATGTAAGGCCGGACTGAACATCTAATGTAACCTACACTGATGAATTCTGGAAGGGCCGATTTGTCGAAGGTTAAGATGAAGTGCTTTGTCGATATTTGTTTGTCACCTCTGCGGATGGTTATGCGTCGGACCGCTGTTACGCCCTGACTACGAAGGCCCTCGAGCAGGCCAGCTTTAGATTCAATTATTAGGTCATATTCGGAAATCACGCCCTGGTAGCTCTTTAGGCTGCGGTGGGGCGTGACGTGGATGGCCAGATCGGCGATGCGGGTTTGTGCAAGTAGTTTATCAGCCTGATCCCGGCTGCAGACCTCAACAACAATTTCACCGTTTCTTTGTTTTTTGGCTTTATATTAATCGCCGATGACAGCTTCAAGCAATTTGGAGACTATAAATACTACATTGGAAGCAAGAGGGTTCAACTGGTTGAGTGATTGTAGCACTAAGAAGCGAGAGTAGCTGTTCGGTTTCTGGATACCCAAGTTAGGAAGTGGTGGAAGAGAAACTTTGGTGCGGCTCCTCTACAGGGGCCCATTACGGTTGGGTTGGGGTTTAGATAATACCATACAGCATAGTACAAAAGCATGGAGACGGGGGTACCTTTTCGTCAGCCTTACCCTGATAGCTGGAGAGGCCCCGGAGCTCTCTGCCTGGTAGACAGACAGAAAGCCCATCCGCCGGAGCTTTACTTGGGCTCCAACGGCCGCCATTTGAGGTTTCTTCCTCGCTTGGCCCCCTGGACGTTTTCTACACAATTATTTCGAGGGCCATTTGAATTCTCCGAAGTAGTAACCAAAGTGACGCACGATGTATTTTCATTTACCCGCCAAAAGAGGAATCTAGAGTAGATCTGTGGTCCCAACTGTACAAAAGTGACCGCACGTATATTTACAGCAATGGCTTTGAAAAAACATCGTGTTGTCTCGACGCCGTTCTTATACCACAATTATCTGTTTACACAGTAGTCAAGATAGCCATCATATTGCCGCATGGTTTCACAACTCTGGCAATGTGAGCCGCGCTTGCATGCGCTGGATCTGGCGGCCATCGGCAACCCGAACTCGGCGCCTGGTGTGCGACTATGTCTTTACACGCCACACGTGGCGCGAGCGCTCGCGTACTGGCGATGAGAATAGCACGCCAGATATCACGCCGCTTTGGCTGGCAGGGTCTTTTTGAAGGTCGACCGGTACGCAGTGCCTTTTGGGTTTGGTTCGGGCACAAACTATCTTTTAAATAAACGTGCTCATCCAATAATTGTCTTGGGGTATACGTGACAATTCTGCCGAGGGTGCGGGAGACCAAGGACCTTAAATGCACTCAGAAAAGATTCCCGCAGAAGGATTGACTACAAGTGAGTTGACACCTGTTCACCAGCACTGCAGCCACCGGCTTTGATGCCTGTCTCCGGACTCTATATTGCGACCTACCGCAAGTGCAGAAGGGTCGACCGCCAATCTAGGCATAGCTACAATGGCCACCGCAAAAACGTCACAAGCTGATTTCGAGCTTTACAAACCGCAAATTCTGGAGGCCTTCCACGGCAATCTTTTGGAAGATGCCGTAGAGTAGTTCGGGCATTTTAAATGCGTCGCGCACTCCAAAAGCAAGGATCTCTACTACAAAGCTCAGAACCGTTTTCTTCAACTTTGAAAACACACCTCTAACATGGCTAGAGAACAGGGTAGCCACGCAGCTTAGTGGCAAGGTACTTGTGTCCACTTCCTGCAAGGTTACGCCAATGCGGACTGCCAAGAAAAGACCGAGCGTGCGCTAAAGAGCGGCGTGCAGTTTACCCAACGAAAGCGTCATCACCCTGCCCAACAAGAGTCATGTAGGGTATGTCCGTCCTCCTATTTTTTTCCCGGGTGCCCGCTGCGGTCTTCTCATCATCTTTGTGAAGTGATGCTATCCATAGTCCCAAAACAGCTACAATACCTAGGTCCATACGCACCCCAGACAACGGTTGCGTCCCCACGAGCGGGGTGCGGGATGAAGCACACCAAGCAGTAAGTGCTATACCTACCCACACGGATGGCCCACCACCACCAAGCGAGCATGCGCACCTAACGTTGGCCCAGGTAGTTAGGTAGCCAGTATCATTGGTGGTATCACCGACACGTGCAGTGCTACAAGGTTTTGCCCAGTTAGCATGAGTTGTATCGCCGACGCTTGCTGAACCACGTGTTGCGGTGCTGCCGCCCGGACCTACAGCCTACTTCGCCAAATGACGGCGAAAGGCAGATGTGTGATGGGTACCAGATGAACGCCTTCTTTGTCACCATTTCAATACAGCAGGACACCTCTACCGCAAGTGTCCATACAGAGAAATCGGTCTACGTGAATTCAGCATTAACACTCTCCTACCCGGACCGGACCAACGACCACGCGACGTGGAAGAGTGCCTCACTTGCCAGGGCACATCAGTCCAATTGTTCGGTCACCCTTGCAGATCCGCGTCAGAGCGGCGTGTAAGGAATCTCCTCGTTTGTTGCAGCATATATACGGTCCGCAAGCCCCCGTCGGGGAACTAGAAGCAGCGGCCATTGCAGGCGGGGCCGCTGAACGTCGAAATTATCTAGAGCTTCCACCACTACAGGTGTTGACTCGTAACTGAACGGCTACGGGGAAACTGATGCAAAGAACACATCGTTAGGCATTCCGATTTATATCTACAATTGAGCAACTGACACTTCGGTTGACCCCGAAGCATACTGCTCTATCCTCAGGGGGAAGACGGCAAAGATTTTGAACCGGGTGATCACATCGCGGACAGAGTTTCGAATTCTTAATACTGCACAGCACGCCATCGCAACGATGGGCATGTTACGGCACGAGTTAAGATCCAAGGGTCAGCATATGTCGCCAGCGTCCTGATCCTCGGCGAATGTTCTGGAGATGTAATCCTGAGTATAGAGTTTCTTCGGTAGTAGGGTGTTGTCATCGACTTTTGAAATCACCGGGTTGCTTTCGCCACAGCATTGCCGATCACGAAAATGTACTGTAACCATACGCTAATAGTGCGCATTAGCAACAGCAGCGTCATTATACTCTCGTGATCAAACATACTGACCGAACCTTTGTGGGAGAACATGGCCTATGATGGGGCAGTGGGAGACACCAACTTTTTCCTCCGGTTCATGCTGGCAGTGTGGGTTGCAAGAGGAATTGCTTCTCTGCACAACATATGAACACAATTGCTGATCACAAATTTTGGGAGATAATTCAATCATCTTTTCCATGGAACTAGAGTTGCCTACTTTAAAAAAAAAGCAGTAGTTGCAGAATGTTTGACTCTTGTGAAGTCAGTGCGAAAATAAACAAGAGTGCTGATTCGACCGCAAATGCAGACATCAATTTGTAACTCCCCAATGAACAACCATCCGCAACCATCATAACGGGGTGTCTGTAAAGTAACGAGAAGCTATTGAACGCCAAGTGAAAACCACGCTTCACGGCAATTTCACCTAATCCTGAAACACCCCTTCGCCGTCTCCAGTAATCCTCGTAAAGAAAAAAGATGGACCACTGCGATTCTGTGTCGATTTTTGGAAACTAAACAGGGTGCAAACAAAAGACGTTTCAGCCTTGCCACGCATAAAACACTCTCTTGACAGGCTCCGGACGGAAGGGTACTTCTTGTTCATGGAATTGAGATGTGGCTACAGGCTGATTGACGTTGACGAGACAGACCACAAAAAGAGCGCATACGTCTCTATGAATTTTAGGTGCTTGCGTTTTCCATCTTATCTGCCCCAGCCGTGCGCGAAAGAATTTTGCTGGGGTATCACTAGTTTTGAATTTAATGTGGGCGCGTTCGCGAAAATCGAGCTGAAGTATTTTTGTATTTTTCCGCGATTACAAATCGAAAACAATAACCATAAAAAATGAGCAGAAAATTGCTAGATTTTAAATCAAATGTCGCCCTCCCTCTGCATGCTTCGCCTTCTAGCCAAATATAATCATAACAGCGTGAAAGCGTGGGTAAAACTTGACACAGCCATAAAGTGTGTATAGATATTTTTAGCTAAATTTTTGTGAGGTATGACACAGTACATGGGGATAAATAAAATGATGTCACTGGCAACAAAGGTATGGGAACTTTTCTGCTGACTGATGGCACTAAACTAGATATCTCTCAGTGAGACGAGACTTTTGCCAAGACACAAGTCTGGAATGCAGCCCTCAAGTACATTGGTCACAGTAAGAACACCGAAAAGTGCTTGTGGGGTGACGATGTGTTTGCCATTACGTGTAAACAGCCACCTTCGATGTCAAGTAGGTCGCTTTTGTTAGTTCATTTGTGCGTGCTCCGCATTGCAAACAGAACCATTTCTTGTTTATATTATGCCTAACTGCGAAGGCAAAATTGTCGCACGTCACTACTGACGCCACTGGGGGATATTTACAGTGCAGCTACCCAGCCACAAAGAATGCGTAAAAAACTTCGCTCTCAAACTCAGTAATATCATGGCCATTTGAATTCTTGGTAATGAGATTGTTGCGAGATTTATTTGCGTTCAGTGGAGAGAAAAGGTATCTTGTATAAATGTATACTCAGTGATGCCGTAGTTTATTAGAGTGAACGCTCCCATATTCGCACTGATGGTTTTGTAACAACGTTTGGTTCTGCTGACGCCTTAGTTATAGCAGGTGTGTCTATGTCTACCGAATTTAAGATAGCCCATCCAATCAATTCTCCGGCTACAGAACGTGCAGCCTTCCCTTGCTTCAATCACACCATTCAACAAACCTCATGCCGAAGATGGCCAATCTTATGCCGATAAGAGCCTGCGATTCAATCATTTCAGTTTGCCCTGTACCTTAAACCCCATGACCAGCTCCTCACCGAGATGAGAATGTTGTACGACCATGCTACCGAAGCTGGACATGATATGCATCACACTAATTTTCCAGTCATTTGCAGCCCTTGTCGGCGACGAAAGTGCAAACGCTTACGCCGGTTTCTCACACCAAAAAGTGCCTACTATATCCACCCCCGTCAAGCAGTATGGACCCAGCTAGTCCTCTCTTCAAATTTGCAGGGAGAACAAACTTTCCAAAGGGCTAGCCAAGACTTCACGAGCTCACGCATAGTGCCTTTGACGCGAAACTTTATGAACTTTTCTTATCAGGCCTTTCAGGTTATGACAAAAGCTTTATTTGCCCTATCTGGCAGAGAGTGGGTTTTACAAACGCCTACTCCTATTTGTTCGGAAAAGCATCTAGGGGGACGAGTGAAGTCTGTGACACGCTGGACACCGAATGGCGGGATCTCAGCGAGTTTTTTCGGTTTTATACGAACAAAGGCAGCTCTCCTTAAACCATTTCAAGCTACCCTTTCATCTGGCAATCTCTGCGGAAAAAATCTAGGGTTACTGTCATTCTAAGCCACCAACGTACAATGTGATAGAATCTCTTATGTCTTTCATAAAAACGAGGTACTCGTACGGTATATTTAAGCGACACTCAATAAAATGTGATGTCTTTAGTGTCCCAATGCTTGGAGCACCTCTCTAGGTTCTGTCATTGCCCTTACCCTAGTCTTCGTGTGTCTCTTTTTGCCATTTTCTTCCTTCGCATAGGTGAAGGACTGCAAACTAGCGTAGCCTGTTTAATAATCCTGCCTCTATGTTAGCCTTTTTCCTTGCCTTCTTCGAGAATTTATAAGCGTGAAATATACTAAACTGCCCCTTCAATTTAGAATGCATCAACGACCTGTATCTGGTTTTTATGTTGGTGACAGTTTAATACCCTTTTTTATTTTATCAACCTACTGACGTGGTAAGTATTGTTTGAAAATTTTGGCCAACTTTGCCATTCAATTTAAAAAAGAGGTCCCTGCATTATCAGGACATTGTTTTTTGAGGCCAAGATTTAGGGCGATTTTCAGGCTGTATAAGAACCCTGCAACGTCACTACGGCGCCGTCCTATTTATTTATTTATTTATTTATTTAGTAATACAGCTGACCCTAATGAAAGGGATTGTAGCAGAGTGGTTAATACATAGATACATTTGTACACGTTTGGATGAGAAAACATCAAAACAACACCCCAGTACTTTTGTGCAAACAATACAGTGATTTCTCGAGCTTGGCCTCGAGATTGAACTAAAGTGCATTTATCACACAGCGCGAGGAACATGGATCAGAAGCAAGATTTAAATTTTTTTTAGATGCGACGCGTCTCTTGCTCTGAGGCATGTCCCTCCTGCGTCGGCGTTGTCCGGCGTCCGCACGCAAGCTGAGCATGCGCGACTCTCCTCCCTTCTTCTCTCCGACAGCTGTGCGCGCAACGCTCTCACTCCGCCTCATTATCATAAACAACAGCTGTGTGCGCGTGCTTCGCTCGCTCCGCTCCGCTCCCGTCGCGCAAGCTTACGCATGCGCGACTCTCCTTCGTTGTCTCCTCTCCTTGAGGCGCTGTGAATATAAAGCGGGTAACGCGCTGCGGCGGTTCAGTCAGCGCTCGCTCTCGTTCGACTTCAAGTCACTTTGCTTGAAGACTCCGTGCTTGACTCGATTCTTCCAATGAAGACGTGATGGAAGCTACGGTCCCGTAATGAAAAAAAAAATTACGCCCATCTTCCCGCGTATGAGAACACCCGCATGTGATGGAATGCATGCTACCCGTTCACAACACGTTTCACCCAATTTAGAGAATCAACCCAATGAAAACGCCAATTGAACCCCCCGCTGCGTCGAATCACACCAGGGTTCCCTCGCCGAAAGATGGGCGTAATTTTTTCAGAAATGTATGTACGCACAGTCATCTACTAACCAATAGGACAAAATTGAAGCAGCGATACACTTTGACAGCAGCAATTTCAACTTTAAAGATGAATCAAGAATCTGTCAATGTCATTTTCTGTAACTACGTGTGCGTTTAGGTCATTCCAGTCAATTATGATCCGAGGAATAAAGGAGTACTTAAAAACATTGTTTCAGTTCCTAAATGTTACTAAACTGATTGCGGGTCGTGGTTTTGTTGCGTACCCTGAGGAAAACTCAACATAATTCGATGTTCTGCTGTGGAGCCTCCTTTTCACTAGTTTAAACATGAAAAGCAATGGTCCTCCGTGCGTGGTGCCGTGAATTCGAGGCAGAGGGTGCGCCAGAGAATGGTCGCAAGCTTGCGCCGAAATGTAATTTTTGAGGGACGAACGAAGTGCTTGGTTGCCAACTGTGCAAATACGTACCGTAATTGTAATCCGGAAACGAGTTATTTGGATTTCCCGCGTAGCGAAGATTATATTCCCAGCGAACACGATAGATTCGCAGTGTGCGTTGCGTAAATGACTTGGTTGTTTACGTTTTCTTGTATGTTCATGAGGAGAAAATTAGCATTAATTATGTTTAGGTAGTGCTAATGGAAGAGAACGACATCCGAAGATGAGTATATAAAACGCACTGCGCACTTTGTTGGTTTTAAACGGCGGATCCAGTGTCTTCGTCAAACGCGCCTACGCATTTTCCAGCGACGTGCAAAAAACGCCTCGGAGAGCTAAAAAAACTTTGCAAATTGCCTGTTTTTCTTAACTTACTGTGTGCCAGGTAAGCCCTTCCGTGTTCTGCAATGAGGTGAGCCATTCAGCAACTGGAAATGAGGAAGCAATTTCTTGACGACTACAAACCTAACTCTGCCCTTCTGTTGCGCACCGCGGGGCTGCTCTTTGCCGTTCGCGTCTTTCTGTGCTTACCAGAAGCCAACCCCTTTGTTATCAGGGTATCTATGTGTTCATGATAACGTATTTTGGTGACGACTACCCAATCATGCGTCACACGTTGTCATTATTTTTTACTCAATAAAATTGCGCTGGATTATCATCAACGGAGCATTTAGGCCAGCTGCGTTTTCTATTACTCGCCATGCCTACAGAACTCGTTATTTTATTAGAAATGTTTGTTGATGAGAATCATCTACACCTCACTTCAAAGCAGCCACCGCTGAAGGTGATTTACGTAAATTAAAAAAGAGAACGTTCGATCACGCACTTGTCACCTCTCCCTGCATCTGTTGATCACCTTTTGTTTTGGGAGCGTGCAATGTACTAAGAAGAGGAGCAAATACAGCTCTCTCGTGACCACCTCAACACCGACAGGACGGGGTGCGAGGAATCGCTTTTTTCATTTTTATAGCATCGTCCCAACTTTTATATTAAAGCGTAAAATTCAAAGTAGCCACCCACAACGTACTTTCACGCGTAGAAATCACGATGAACACTGAATCTCGTTGTTTTATACTGTTTATTTTTAATCCAGTTTTATCAAAACATACGCACGCTCTTTTTTTCTGAAGTGCCGTTTGGTACACGAGGGGGTTACGAGAACGAGCCAGTATTCACTCATTCTTGCTGTTTTTCTAAAAATCGTTAAGTATGATTTCTTGAAGCAGTCGCACTACTGTTTAGAACTATGCAGCGCTCAACTTTATTTAAAATCTTGAAAAATACAAATAGTAACGGCATAAGACAATGTTTATGGTGTTTCACAGAAAAATAACTGCCTCACTAAGTGGAGACTTTGTTAGTAACCCTTGAAGATAAAAGTGATCGCATAAGATGCGCTATTGAAGTTGTGGCAGCGTTTCTTGAATGAGTGTGCGTATATTCCTGACACGTTTTTTGTGATGTGTAGAGAGAGAGAGAACACGACTTTATTATTACTATCCGGCATGTGAGGGAGTGGGTCATGCCGCGCAGGGCTTCGCCACCCCTCTGTCTCGCTAGACCTCTATGTTGCCTGACTCATCATTGGCTACTAGGAGGAGTCTCCGTTCGCCTCTGTCGGGCCAGTGCAGCATCGAGCCGCTGGATAGCTCGGAGTTGCATCGCCTGATGGGGCGACGTGACGCACTGTTCAATGTCCGGTGGAAACGAGTCCCAGGTATTCCCCTGCACGGGAACACCACACCCCCACATCAAGTGGGCTAAGGTAGCCGGTCCGTCCCCGCACGCACTGCACATTGCACTCGCAAACAATCCGGGGTTCACATGTCGAGCGAGTGCCGGTGTGAGGACAGTCCTGGTTTGTAGTTGTCGTAGAAGGACACCTTCTCTTCTGCTTAAACCTGGATGAGGCGTGGGTAGTTGTCGGCGGGTCTCCCGGTACCAGCCGAGTATCTCTCCGAATTCTGTGAGTGGTTCGAAGTTAGCTGTGGTCGTTTCTTCCGCTTCCGAGGGGCGGGGGGCGTCGTGCGGCACGCGAGCTCACGCGCGACGGCGTCCGCTTCCTCGTTACGGTTGGCGAAGCGTCCAGAGACGGTCCCCGTGTGGGCTGGAAACAATCTTAGGCGTGTGCTGGTGGTTTTGACACTGGGTAGTATCTTGGCAGCCGGGGCTCCAATGTACCCTCTGCTGTAGTGGGTGATGGCTGAGCGAGAATCGCTGAGTATCGTGGTTACTTCCGGTCGGCATGTGAGAGCCAAGGCGATGGCGGCTTCCTCCGCCTGCTCCGCCGACGTGGCACGTATGCTGCACGCGTTGATCGTCTGGCCGTCCGTTGCCCGGATAATTGCCAGTACAAATATGCACAGTTTGCAGTGGTTTTTGGCTGCGTCGACATGTGTAAAGAGCGTAAACAGTCATATATGTTTGGTCCTCGGCAGCTTTTGATGTCCTATTGTGCTTGGGCTTTTAAACTGAACCTGCTCTCGTTTACTACCGCTCTTTCGGCCACGACAAGAACCCACTCATGTAACTTCTGGCGGGGCGAGATTACGTACACAATGGCTACACCCTGCATTGAAAAAAGAGAAAAAAGTCAGTTGTCAGCAGTGTGCTGTACTTCAAGTGTGTAAAAAAATATGTGGTCATTGCTCGCTTATCGGCATGATCCTGTATATTTCGCATAGCAAAATCTTTGGCTTGTTTAGCACCAAAAGCGCATCACCTGAATAAGTACGTGGTATTTCTAAACTTTAACAAGGTAGCCATCCTTGCGCAGGGCACCTTGTGCATTTAAAGTGACAGTGTGAGGCCGACTCCGAGCCCATACGCATAGGCTGTAACCAACCATGCCAAAATGTTCAAATGTTGAGCGTAAATGCATAAAAATATGGCCGACGACGCGCACGGCAAGCTGCGCTTGATGAGTCCCTGTCTGTTTATGAGGCGGCAAGCTCCCGCACCTTGCTGGCCATCACAGTATAGTCAGACAAAAACGTACCGCAGTCTTCTGCTCTGAATGATAGTGAGGGTTTAACGCGCCGACGCTACGCACGACATGAGGCGCGCTGTATTGTAGGGCGCCGGAATAATTTTGACCACTTGGAGATCTCTAACCTGCTCCTAAATTTCAAACACACGCGCATTTCTGCTTGTCGCCGCCATTAGAAAGGCGGCTGCCATAGCCGGGAATCGAGCCCGCGTCAATGAGCTCAGCTGAATCCCCGGTGTACAGTAATACCTGGTATTTTCGAAACCATCCAGCAGCATGGTTCAAACGGGCCGCACGGAATTACCGTTTCCCACGTTCCTATCCATGACTTTCCCAAAACGCGATACGTATTCTAGATTTTTACTTATGAAATCCTTTGAAAAGTCAACCGCATCGCTTCTTCGACTGACTTTATAATCACTCAATTTCTCAATGGCATTATTGGCCACTCCAACAAAGCTAACAAACTGAGTACTGGCAATTTCCTTGCAGACGTCCATAAAAAGCTAAAAACCACAAACCTGCAGACAAAACTTCACATTGTACAAGTTCACATCATTAACAATCCCACTGCAGCTGTAACAGCTCCTAAGGTGTAATATCTGAGCCAGATATCATGAATCAGACAGAAACCCATGTGCTAAAGGACTGTTACTAAAAGACTTTTGTGTTATCCCATGCGACTTTCTCTGCCGTAAATTTGACCATCACGGATTTGTTCAGTAAAAATTGCGGGCCATCCTCGCATAGGCCACAATGCTCTTTTAAATATTTTTGTCAAAAAAACTTTTTATTCTTCGTCTTGCCACTCTTCCATCTCCAGGATTTAAAGCAATGAGGTCTGTCAAAAACTTCATAAAAGGAATCACTTTTTTGATCGCCACCATTTTTTTGTGACTAGCTTGTTGATACCCTGGGCTGCTCTATGTGGCATTCTTAAAATATTTCGCTTTTTTGGTGTCATTACGCCACTCAGAAAATACACGATGTTGAGCATTTTAAAACATTTTTCACAAATATCAGCACATCCTCTCAGCAAATGAAGCCATTGTTTCTGTATTTTATCACTGTGGACGTAACTAAAAAATATATTGACACTGAAAATAGGAAACAATCTGCGAGACAACATTTGTGAACTTTGGAAAAATCTTCTTTCTGGCCCATATTTACCCCAAATTGCGCATTGTTGTGCTGGTAGTAGAAATATCATATTCAAGACATTCGCTAGTACAAATGATCGCAGTTTATTTCACAGTTTAATCAGAACAGTAGCAGAGAAAACAATTTTTGAATTTGTACAACGACACTTCTTTACCACGTTGATACACATAGCGTCTTCCCTGCACGGCATGCGCCTGCCTGCATGAAAGACACGTGATCCAGCTGGTCCGCTTCGCAAGAAAACATTTCCCTGCAATGTTATTTGGCAGCATCAAAACGGGAAAAAACGAATAATTTGCGTGTTGGTGGGAAAAGTACAACGTGGAGCCAGCGGTGGGGCGCCCATTAATCAGCACCTGCTAAGTCCACCGCTTACGAGACGTCTACGTGCATTTAAAGCATCAGGGTATGTTATAATTAGTATCTTTTATACATGCCGAACATTACGAAATAAACATCGGTGGGCTCCTCGGGTTACACGGATTTACTTGTATGCGCTATGGGAATCACATATACCGATGCTCTAAATCCGCATCTGATGTCCAGCCAGCCGTTGAGTTACCCGCACTCATAAAAGGGCGCCGCTACCTCTACGTTGTGCTTTTCCCACCAACACGCGAATTATCCCATTTTCAATACTGACGCAACGAAATGCCATTGCAAGAAAAGGTATTCTTGCAGCGCGAACCCGCTTGCTCGCGCGTCTTTCACCAAGGAAGTCGCATGCTGCGCAGAGAAGATGCTCTCTGGAACATCGTGTGAAGTAGTGTCGCTGTGCAAATTAAACATTTTTTCTCTGCTAAAGCAAATACTGTTTTGATTAATTTTTTTTTAAATAAACTGCGATACTTTTTACTTGTGAATGCGTTGTATTTTATATATTTAATACGATCACGAAAATGCGCAACATGTGGGTTGATGATGATGATGTTTGAATGTTTTTGCTGCAAAACCAACTAGGGCAATAAGCGCCAAGAAAGTGTTTTGATGAATAGGTGACATTTAAAATTGTTTAGAGGGAACACGAATAAAATCAATTAGGACTATGAGGACGGATGGTGTACAGGGCCAGGATGAAGACCAAAAGTGGATAAAATATAAATAAGGTGGCTGGTGTATAGGACCAGGGGTAAAACTATGAGGGGTATGCGCTGAGCTTTAAGAAGTGAACTTCTGACAGAAACCTAAGGGTGCGCGTCACAAACAACATTGCATAGTCTCCTAAGAAGTATGACGGATGTAATGGAATATGTTGTCTGTAGAGTTCTCTGAAGTGTTTACGTCGTGCCATGTCCAGTGCCTTGCATTGAATGAGGATGTGTATCAAGGATAGGTCCTCCACACACCTTCTACACTGGGTATTAAAGATCCAGTGAGCACGTGCGAGTGCATTACATATCTATGGCCCATCCGTAACCTAGCTAAGGTAACTTCAATGTGCCTGTTGTGTGAGTCAGTAGTGTATTGTCGCAAGTGTTTTTATTATGTGTAGTTTGTTGTTTGTCTGTTCCCTCCAGTCTGCTTGCCAAGTTTTATGGAGTTGTGTTATGTGCAGCTTGAGGTATGTGTAAGGTAGCGTTGCCATGTCTACTGCATTTCGGAGTGCAGCATTGGCGGCCATTGCATCTGCCAGTTCATTTCCGCCAATGCCAAAGTGGCCTGGCACCCAACACAAAGTCACCCCAAGGTTTGAAGCATAAGCTATCATATTTTATGTGAATACAAGATTGCTGACACAATTTTTCGATGACTTTCTGGATGTCAATGCGCGGACGACGCTGAGCGACTCTCCTGTATGATGGATTTAAGATGATGGATTTAAGAATATGATGTTCAACTATGTGACTTACAACCAGAAAAATGCAATATGCTTCTGCCGTAAAAATACTTGTATTTACATTCATGGTTCTACCTGCTTTAAAACTGGGTCCATGCGCAGCACAAGACACCACAGTGAACGCTTTAGACGCATCACTGAAAAACTCTGCAGCCCTGTATTTATCCTGCAGATACATGAATTGCTGCAGAATCCCAATTCACGGTGTCCTGTTCTTGTTGTATTGTAAAAAAGACAAGTCACAGGAAACAGGACGAAGATACCATGGTGCTACAAAGTCAGTGTCAGATGATTTCAGTGTGTCTAAGGAGACCTTATGAATAGTCATCTCGTCCCTCACCCTCTGCGAAAAGGGAACATAAATTGATGCGCGGTTTAAAAAGAGTTGATTTGTGTATGTATCATTAAAACGGGTTTAAAGGGATGGTTATCTATTGATGAGATTTTAGAGGAATATAGAAGGTCAACGTATGTTCGCTGGTACGCTAAGAACCATTTGTCGCAGTCTGCATAAAGACTCTGGACAGGACTAGTACGGAATGCGCCACAAGATAGGCGAAGCCCAAGCGAAGCACTGGGTTGAGCATTTTAAGTGCTGTTTTCGTGGCTGACTCATACGCAACAATTCCGTAGTCCAACCGTGACCCTACTAATGCGGCATAAATGCGAAGCAGGAGTTGTTTGTCTGCACTATATGATTGGCGAGATAGGACTTTCAGAATATTCTTTGTGTTAGACATTTTTGTTTGAGTCGTTTTACGTGAGGGATGTGAGTTTTTCGTCAAACAGAACACCCAAAAACTGGCGCTACTTTTTTACTGGAATTGAATCACCATTCTGTTTTATGTTAGGATCGGGCAGGATGTCACGCCTTTTTGAGAATACAACACAAGTACTGTTCGCAGGATGAAGTCTGAAACCGTTTTCTTCTGCCAAGCGAGAAAGTTTTATTACCTCACGCTGTACCTGACGCTCACATACGGACATGTCACGTGATTTGAAAGGTACTTGAACATAATCTACACAAACCAGGCAAGAAATAGAGGGCGAGAGTGACATTCGGAGCGAGTTCATCTTAACAATAAACAATTTGCAGCCAAAAACGCCACCATCAGGCACGCCATTCCCCTGCCCGTGAACATTTGATAGTGCCGACCCTATTTTGACACGGAATGTTCGTGTAAACATGTAACTACAAAGAGGGTTCAGCATGTTACCTGAAATACCAAAAGATTTTAAGTGTCTAAGAATGCAGTACCGCTATGCCGTATCATATGTCTTTTCAATATCAACAAATACCGTCATGCAGTATTGCTTATGTATGCATGCATCCTTAATGTAGGCCTCTAAAAAAACATGTTGATCATTTGTAGATCGCCCCGCCCGGAAGCGCCTGCCTGGCAGCTCTCTAGAAGACCCTTGTACTCTAGAAAGAACACGAGTCTCCCATTGATCATCTTCGCGAGCACCTTGCACAGGCAGCTTGTTAGGGTGATGGGACGATAACTAGCATGGGAAGACGGATCTTTTTCCTCCTTCAGAAAAGAAACTATGATGGCCACCCTCCAAGACCCTGAAAGGCACCCCTAAAGCCATAGTTTGGTGTAGAGGTGAAAAAGTGTTTCGAATGTGTCTGCGTGTAAGTGTTGTATGATAGTATATGGAATGTTGTCTCCATCTGGAACTGAAGCATTACAAGTACTGAGGGCAAACTTCAGCTCATGAAGTTTAAAGAGGGAGATATCGGAGGTGTTTCAAATATTATTACCCCACAAGGACTTCTTTTCACCAGATGTTTTGGATTTCATGAAGGTGTTTCCGTAGTGTGCAGAGCTGGACACGTGTTGGAACTGTTGTGCAAGTATGTAGGCCTAATCTTTGAGTGTGTGTTCTATACATTGCCATTTATTTATTTATCCGCCATCTTCATCTCTCTCGTCCTCTTTCCACACTCTTTCCTCCCCTTTTCCTTCCCACACACAGGATAGCTGGCCAGATATACTACCATCAGGCCGACCTTTCTGTGTTTTTTCGTTTCAAACAAATTCCTCTCTCTCTCTATTGTGCTCACCACAGGCAGGCTGAGTGTCTGTTGTACCTTGAGTTTACGTATACGTGTCCATAATCTCTGTGTCTTCAAGAGTTTATGGATGTGAGGAAGCCCGGCCAACTCTTCCTTTTTGCCTCATGGCGCACGTGCTTCCCGAGTGCTTTTGCCCGTTTGAAGGATACAAGATTATTGGACGTGCGGTACCGGCGAAGGAACACCCCACGCCTTGTTCTGGGCTTCTCGTGCTCGCCTGCAGTCCTCATTCCACCAGGGCCTCCTTGCGTTGCCCGCACCACCCAAGGCCTGTGGAATGGACGTGTAGGCGGCATCCAGGATGTGTGCCGTGAGCAGTTAGGTCACCTCTTCTACATGCAGGTGTTTTCTGGACGTGTAGTGTAGTTTAGATGTTTCTGTGAATGTACTGCAGTTCGCTCTTCCCTCATTGAACCTTTTATGAGGAGGGGAATTGTTATTGCCTTGGCCTATGTATGCCAATTTGATGGGAAATTCGTCACTATTGAATCGTTTGTGTCCACGTGGCAGTAAAGAAATTGGAAAAAACTGCAGAGCCAATGGCCACGTCAGGATGTGAATAACTGCTTTGTCCTATGTTTTAATATGTAGCTTGGTTTTTGTTATAAAGGCACGCTCCCGACGATGTACAAATTTTTCAATGAGGTGACCTCGGGCATCTGTGCGGGAAGAGCACCAGAGTGAAGTATGTGCATTGAGATGGCCTAAGACTAAATACGGTTCAGGTAGTTGATCGATCATTGCCTCAAAATAAGTGTTCCGTAGTTGGTAATCCGGAGATATGTAAAGGGAGCATACCGTTCTTAACCTATTATAAATTATTGTTCGAATCACCACAGCTTGCAGCATGGTGTTTAGGTGGGTGGTGTGACACGTTAAGCAATTTCGGGCTACTATGGCTACACCACCTAAAGAATTAGTACAACTGTGCCTGTCTTTTCGAAAACCCATGTAGCTATTCAAGAAGTTAGTATGTTTACTGTTTAGGTGTATTTTCTGAAAACAAATGAGGCTTGGCCTATGTGAATGAGGTATCTCGTACACATCATCTAGATTGTTAATTACGTCTGCACAGTTCAACTGAATGATGTTTTCTGATCCCATTATTTACATTCACGAATGACTGGAGTGTGTATGAGTGTGCGTTCTCGAATTGTCTTTTGGTACTGTTATTACACGATTGGGCTTTTTGGGCCTTTCTGTTAGCTTGGACGTCGGAGGCCGCTTCTTCCGCTGCGTTGCAGGCAGGAACATCCCGAAATCCATTTTCTCGTCAGATGTAAGAGGGGTGCACGACGGACCAGGCCTCCTGGACTTGTCCCCCTTCGGAGGCCACTCGTTTGATCCACCACCGCCGAAGGCGTCGAGGGCGCCAGAGGTGGCACGGGCGATGCCGTGGTGGTGGGAGCCGATGCAGGACCCCCCGGTGTCCATTCCCTCGGCACCTTCTAACGTGTTGGAGGACGGACAATAGGGGCGGGAGCGGCACGGTTCTGACGGAGGCAGTTGGCACCACAAGCGCTGCTGCCTCGGCAAGCGGGTGTGGTGATGGGTTGGGGTGCCTGAGGTAAATCATTAAGGATGGGGGCAGACCAGGTCAGACTCGCTGAACTGGGTCCCTGTGGAAACCAGACGCCGCTCCGCACCCTGGCGAGCTGCGTCGGCATACCTCCCCAGGGGGAAGAGGCGAACCTCTTTCCCGCGTCTGGGAAGGTGATATTCTCGTGCACTTTCAGGGCAATGATCTGTTTCTGCTGCTCACAATTTCACAGCTCCTGTAATAGGCAGCGTGCGGTCCTTGGCAGTTCGCACCGCTGAAGTTCTCGGATTCACAATTGTCAGTTGGATGATCTTGTGCTGCACATTTTGCGCAGGTCCGTTTATAACGACAAGAGGTTACTTCATGCTCAAACCGCTGACACTTGAAGCCGCGCCATAGGTATGGCACTTAGGGTCTGACCGGACATCTTTATGAAGCCTGCATTGAGCGCCTCAGGAAGTGTTCAGTGGTCAAACGTTGGGATTATGTCTTTGGTTGGCATTATTTGGTCGTTTCGGCGTATGGTTATTCGCCTCACTGCTGCCACGCCCTGATCACGAAGGCCCTCGAGCAGATCGGCTTCGGTTTCATCTATAAGATCCCGATCAGAGATCACGCCTTGGCAGCAGTTAAGGCTGCGATGAGGCTTTATCTTGATGTCAACATCGACCATGCGCGTATGTAGGAGGAGGTTATCGGACTGCTGTTTCTTGGTCTCAGGACTTTACTCAGGAGTTCTCCCGTTTTTAGTTTCTTAGCCTTGTACGACTTGCTGACAAGGCTTTCAAGATACTTGCACATTAGATACACGAGCTGAGTAGTGATTGGCTTTGTCTTAACGAGAGATTTTATGATGAAAAAGCGCGAGAAATTATCGAAATTTGAAAGCGAGATTGATTGCAAATGAGGAAAAGAAACTTCGGTGCGCCCGCTTTGAAGGGACCGTTATCATTTGGGGGGGGGGGGGGACAGAAAATAGCATTAGCTATTGTATAACCGCAAGGGACAGGGGTACTTTCTTCGCTCGGGTTACCCTGATAACGGAGAGGTTGCGGAGCTGGTAAACAGACAGGAATCCCATCCGCCGGTAAACAGACAGGCATCCCATCCGCCGAAGCTTGACCTGGGATCCGACGGCCACAGTTTGAGGTTTCTACCCTTTACATTAAAACACATCACCACGGTAGGTTACAGCTTAAAAGTTGCACTGTGTTAATTGTCGGTGAGCTACTAGCCCCGTTGAACGAAGACCACTCGGGCGAAGTGCCTGATGGTTCTGTGCAGTGCTAATTTTTATTGTTAGCTGCTGTTTAAAGCGTGTGCTACTCGTTGGTTTGGTTGGAATAAGTTTGCTTCTATTTTTGGGGCTTCTTTTGGGTATTTTGTTTGTGTAAGACGTGGTTTAAGGGATGTAGTTTGTTGTTTTCCAAGTAGTTGTGTTTTAGTTTTCTTTGTGTGCTTTTTGAAATAATTGCTATGCAGTGTTTTCGCAGTGCCACTGTAAAGCTGAGGGGATTCTGGTGGTAGTGGTGATACATGGTGCCGTGCCTGTAAACTAACTAGAGATTCTACTGTGACCACCGACAAACAATCCGCCGGAAGTGCTTCTTCCCGAAAACACTTCTTCTGGTGGGCGCACGTGTGAGGAGGCGCTTTTGGGGGTTCAGTAAGGTGAACAGGGCAAAGTGCTCGTGCCACAGCCGGCGAGAAGCATGCGGCGAAAAGGAGAAAGAGGAAGGGAGGCAGAACAGGCGACAAGTTGAAGGCAGGAAGAACGCGGCTCTCGGCGAGTTCTCTGCGGGACGCGAACGCACAGGAGGCTCATAGACGAGCCACATTTCGCCCCTGGCCTTGTAGACTGTCAACGCCATCATTGTGGTGTCGTCATCACAGCCTTCTTCCAATACCTGCGAGCGCAGTGATAACAGCGTCGCGCGATTTCACGGCATCTGTCATGGCACGGCATCTCTCGGCCACGAGAGTGCCTACGACCATCCCACCGAGCCATAGCATCGAAGACATCGCCCTCGCACGTGAGCCCAAAGTATTTTGTGGGTAGACCTTTTTTTATAGAAACACTACCAAAAAGATTAGTTTTGATTGTATTTCCCATTGAGTCCCGTCAATATAGTGCATATTGGTCCTAAACCTACAACCTCGTCCTTTTCCGCCGGGTCAGATTAACACCTCTTCGTTGTAAAAACAACCTGCATCACAAAAAGTGGCGTATACGACGGCACTCTGTTTAATTTACAGTGAGTTGAGGAGGCAGTATTTTTGGCATAGAGCGAGTACTTGGTGCCGGGTAGAGATTTAGAAAAATTGGTAGTTATCAGCAACAGATCTGGGCTTTGCTGGTAATAATCTGAGGGAGAGGGTGGAGAAATAGGGTAATGCCGCGACACAAGAAACGCCACTTGCGAGAGCTGCCGAGCGTCGGATGCTTGTGCTCGAAGTTGAGGTTCTTTACCGCAACATGCGACTCGGGAACAATAAAAATTCGAAGGTCGCATTTTGGAGCTGTAGGTGGTAATCGCAGAACTGTTGTATCATATCGCGGGAAAGAGACGCGAAAGCGAGAGAATTGATAACGCCGCACGGGAGAGACGAGTTATGCGGCTGGCAGTCTGCGCTAAAAACGTGTGGACATTAGAAAAAGAAGGTCTTGAGCACCCACCCGCGAAGGTAAAAGGCTTGGCCCAAGCACGTCATGTTACATGTGCTGAGCATTTCACAGAGTCAGAAGAATTGCGTGCAGACCAGCCGCCTGGAGAGGAGTGTATTAACAATGGCGGGAGTCAAGACTACCGCAAAGCTAGCGCAGGTCGCAATGTAGGCGATGCACACCGATCCTTCAGAATGTGGGACAATGCTCGAACTATCGGCCGCAAGTTCACGGTAGCCAGCTAAAATGTGAGGCAAGGGTTTCGAACAAAAAAAATGGGCCCGGTATCGTACATAAGGCGGGTGAGCGATGCGAGCACAGGCAGTGCTCAGAGCCAAGCGCAGAGCGCTGAAAGGCGGTGAATGGAAGCGCCGCGAAAAAGTGAAAATGAAGCCCACGATCAACAAACCGCTTTCAACTCGCAGAATTTATTTGGCTAGAATAAGGATACCTAAGAAAATTGACCGACGATAAAAAAGTGTTGGTTAAAAATAGCAGTGGATTGTTGCGTACAAAGTTGGAAGCTTGTAGTTTGTGAAGTTGTGGTGTAGTTTGGAAGTACTCTAACGAGAAAAACGGGAAGAGCGAGCCAGACAGTAGGAGTTGCGATGTCTGCGTTTGTGAAACGTTGCGGAGTAAACTCTCCTTTGGTTGCCCCTTGTCTTCCCAAGTCCATCGGTATTTTTTATAAAACCGAGGGGCTTCTTTTGTGTAAGACGCGGTTTACTAGTTGTAGTAATTGCGTTGCATTCTTAGGTCGCTGCCATCTTTAGTTTTTGTTTCTGCGCAGTATTTGTGCATTGTTTATGTACTGTCTTGGACGTCCTATAGGACTTGGAAAGTGGTCGCGATAGTGGTGCTTGGTGCGGCTGTGTGTGCGTGCGTGCGAATTGACTCTCACGACCAACCACGGTTACCATCAAGCAAACTTCTCAAGTTAAGCTTTTCTCCCAAAAAAACCTCTTCTTTTGAGTAACCTGTGAGGAGGCGCATTTCTGGGCGAGAAACAGCAGTGAAGAAGACGACGCGCGTACCGTGGTCAGCGGAATTGTCGTAAGGAAGAAGTAAGAAGTGGTGGCAAGTCGAAGTCAGGAAGTGGGAAGTTCGTAGAGCTCTCAGCTGGGCGCGAACGCCCAGGAGGCTCGATACTAAACCGCATCTTCCTCCGCACCGCCGATACTTGCAAATCCTTGAAGCTTTCGTAGAGCACCCCCTTCCTGGACCCGTGAACGCACGGGAAACAGCGCCACGGCATCGTCAATGGCAAGGGCACCTGACCAGCGCAGAGTTCCAGCTAATCGACGCCATCGACTCGTCGCGCGGGAGGCCCAACTGTTTTGTGCGTAGGCCAGTAGTATGTAGGTTACGTTTCAGATCAGTTTTTGTATTCTGTCTTCCACTTTTGTCCCCTCAATATACTGTGTCTTTGTCCGAAGCCTACAGCCTCATCCTTCTTCGCCGGGTCGGATTAACGCCTTCTTGTTTTCAAAACATCGACAGAATGACGAATGTATGTGCATCTTCCGATATGGCTTTATCGGCCGAGAGACGAGCTGTGAAATGTAGCGAATGTGAGCACGTGTTTGTTTTGGCGATGGTTCCGGTGTTACCTAACAGTCGTTTAGGCGAAAGGATACACGAAACCGTATGTCGGGGTGGTGTCTATACTGTCATGCAACCAAAACTGAGGCATGTGCCAAGCACTGTATGATGCCCCACCTGGCTAGCAGCTTGGCAGTGATAACTCGCAAGCTCATTGCTTCTCCCTGCCTGCATCGCAAGTAGAGGCGTTAAAAGCTCAGCCTTATCAATATCATAGAAATATGACGAGATAGTGAAATGGCAGTTCAAGCCGGAAAAAGAAATGACTGGTCTAAAAATCGTGTGTTTCAACTCGAGAACAGTTGCGGCACAAACAAAATTCAGGCAGAAAGACACTGCGAGCTATCTGGAATGGATTAGTAGGAAAGTTCACACCGAAGTACACGACATTCCAGTGGCTGGTAACACAGGCACCGTAGAAAACCGGAATGACAGAAGGAAAATGAAAGTGCAGAGTGGACGCATATTGATGTCCAGGCTATTCATAGGCTTCAATCCAAGCTAGTAAAAGTACCGTGATATTTTGGCGGCACTCTGTCCGTGATGGCTACAAAAACACAAAGGTTTTCGTGCTACTCTAACGTACGATGCTTTTTCCAAAAATATGAGAGGTAAATAATAGGAGCGTCTGTTCTGAGTAAGAGAATAGTCCGCCGAGAATGATTACCATATCAGCTAGCATGCTGACTGATTTTTGTTGTGAGAAAAAAGGAACTTTAACTTGCGGTCGTCATACGCCGAACAGCTGACATCGAACATCTCGACACAATTGGGTAAAGCCAAAATTCCGTAACAGTAACTAAGCCATCTGCTACACTGCGCTTTTGAGAACCACATCGAAAAACAATTCCTAAAACAATTCAAATGTTTTCACTTAATCGAACGATTGAATAAAAAAAAGAAATCACAATTCTATTTATACCTTGACCAAAGGAAACCGTCTTTTGACACACTAACCCTAACTAAAACATGGTCAACTGAAAAGAATAATGTTTTTAGCCATCCGTCTTATAGCACCTTCTACTTATACCGCTCTAAATACAGAGGCGGAAGCATATGCATTTTGGTAAAACAATAATTTACCTGCGAACTACTGGAAGACCTCTCTAAAATAACAAATTACTGTCTATCATCAAATAGCTATCAAGACGTATTTGAAGTATAAGTGTCCAAGACACGCACGCAACCTCACAAAGGGGGCTGGTCAAGCTCTGAAATAATGTAATAAGAATGCAAATTGTATGCATACAGGTTCAAATCAAGAATATCATACTAACGTAGACTAGGCATGGATATAACAAAGTACTGTTTGTGCCAAAGGCAGCAAAACAATTTAGAGTAGAAATACCTATACGTCTTTCATGCGTGCCACTAAAATGTCTATAAGCGGTCCAACTAAGGTGACATGCCTTAAACAGCCTATAAAAGTATCATGAGGGGTGCATGCTATGTTATTCTTTACCTGATTTGGACGGGGTTTATTGCAGTTGTAGCAACATGAAATATACGTAATTTTAATCCCAACAGTACGTCTTCTGGACGTCTTCAAGGTCGATTGCAGACATCTGCCGGTTATCTGCAGCACGTAACGCGGTTTGCTGGGACACTCATTAGCCGAGTAGCGAATGCAAACGGCATTTTTTCCTTTTTATATGAGCTGACGCTGGCATCCACCTTTTTATAGTAGGGAATTCAGTAAGAGAAAGCTTCGGTAGGAAAATGATAAAGCTGGGAATTGTGAACGCCTTATCAACAGAGAAATAAAACAAGTTTTTCAACATTCACTTTTGTCTAAGTCAGTAGTTTGAGCTGCTAATTAGGCAATTAGCAACTAGTCTAGTAGCAAACCATTTTGCTGGAGACCCGAACGGTGCATCTACTGCGTCAAGGTAAAGAACTGGAGTAGCAGACAGAAACAGAAAAGAATCAGGTGACCGAAGAGAACAAATGTTTGGTTTTTGATTTAGTTGCATTCGCAAATACTATTGAATAGAGAGTTTTAATATTTTACTATTTTTGTGCTATTCGCCATCTGTTTCGGTTATTTTCAGCGAGCGTTTTCTCAAGGGTCACTTCTAATGTCTTCAATACGGAAACTCAAGTTTTCCTTGTAGTGAGCTCGTGAGGTTTTCCTTCTTTAAAAAAACTCTTTGTAAGCAATTGTTCTGTATTACTATTACGTAAAGCGGATTTCACGCAGCTCGAACTTTCGGCGCACAGAATAATGGAAGAGTTGAGTACATTCAAGAGTGGAAGTAGCGGGACTTAAAAAAGTGTTTTATCAAAAAGCGCGCCCTTACGGACAACTTGCGTTCCCGTTATAAATATTTCAACCACATTGTGGAAAAAGGCTTCTGCTTACGGTAAGATTTATATTGCGTTAATACACTTGCGTGTAAACAGGTCAGCACTGGGAACACTCGAGATAGGATATTTCTTTTTGGAAGCGACTGCAAGTTGAAACAAAGAGAACACCACAAAATGCACAAAACATTTCCAGTAGAGATATCAAAATGTTCCTCTCCCTCTTAACCCTTCCCTTCCCAGCAGAAGATAGTCATCAGAGCGTGTAAGCGTCGCTTAACACTTACACACATCTAAAGATGCTTAACTATACTTTTAGCATTATTTGAATATGTTATGACGTGGTACATTGGTACAAATGAAAAGGTCCCGCTTGCGACAACACCATGTCAACTGTTCTGCAGATTGAGGGCTACAAACCAGACGTCACTCAGTGAGACGAGACTGTTAGCAAGAAATAAAACTGGAATGCACTACTGAAGTTTATGTGTCGCCATAATGAGCCCATTGAACTGTGTGTTTCGACAATGTTTGTTTGTCTTCACACGTAAGCAACTAACGGCGATGTCAAAGCACCCGCTCTTGTTAGCCTATTTGTGCTTTGGTTTCTCAACACGACCCTTTCTTGAGTATCTTTCCCTCGCCAGAAAGACTAAATTTGCACACGTCACTGCTGACGACAAAATCTCATATTTACCGATCAACTACCTAGCCTAAAATAGATACGTAAACAAATTTACAATCTCAAATTTCATCTTTATACAGGTCATTTACATTTGGGGTAAAGAAATCATTGCAAAATATATTTGCGCTCACTGCCCCGAAACGTAATCTAGCCTAGGTATGCTCTGCAATGCATCATTGAAATTGCAATATTTTTTTTAGAAATCCCCTCATTCAAGTGAAGTTTACGCGAAAGTGCTGCATTTTAAGGCATCAAATAAAAAGGCATGCAGCAATATAAAGTAATAAAGCAACATATAATACCAAGCATCTCGAAATACCTGAGTTAAAGCGTGAATATCACGACCTTCGAAACATCATACGAAAGTCAATGAAGTGGTATGCTAGTCTGAATGGGATAAAAAAGGCAAAAATAAATAACGTCTAGACAAACCCTATGTATCCGGACGAAAAAGTTATAGAAGCCGAAATCTCTTCATATACTTATTTTGTGCCGGCTGCATATAGATCACTCGGTCTGACATATGGCTTCCTGGTAAAAAGGAACAGGAACTCATTTGCGAGCGCTGTAGAGAACCTATTAGTAAAACCTACCATAATGAAAATTGGTCCACACCTAGAAGCGGCACTCATTACACATTTTAGAGCTTTGCACACCTTTTGTTTACCTTTACACCCAATGCTTTTACTGAGTCATTAACTAACGGTACCTTCGATATACTTCCTGAATTTTTTAAGGCACTGTCTTTCTACACCAGTTTCAGCTACTTCCATCTCACGAAACTGTTTTAAAAAAAACATTTCTTTATTTATGTTACCTTGAGCAAAAGATCCTAAGCTACATTGATATCGTCTTAACG
>NW_027526407.1:121051097-121097607 GCF_048455015.1 Haemaphysalis longicornis
GAGCCGCTGATAACCAAGCAGTACAGCGTGGCTTCTGCGTATATATATGTGTGTGTATTTCTTTCAATAAACTCGTGCTGAGTGACAGCTGTCTACGTGACTTTGGGCATTCCCTTACGCGTGTACGAACGCTACAGGGGAGTTCCCGAGAGAGTGTGATCTCGACGTGTTATATGGCTGAACTTGGCCGTCAGAAATCGTTCTTGTCTGTCCGCCGAGCTGGGCAGTTCCCGGCGGGACAAGGAGTCTCGACCGTTAAAGCTAGGTTGGGATTTGTGAGCCCCCTAGGCTAGAGGTTAAGGTCGCGCCGGATGTTTAGGGTACAGCGCCGTACCGGGAAACTAGACGGACCTTGCGGCGAGACAGAGTCTCGGCCGTCATTTCTCGAGCGGTTTGTATACGCTCCAAGGATAGGAAAGTTCGACAAAGTTGAGAAGCTCAAGTGATTTGTGCGCACTTGGAGCTAGCGTCTAGCTGCAGTTTGAAGTTTTTCGTTCTTATTACTCATGTACCAAGTTATCTACTGTAAATAGCTGTATATAAACTCCCCGTTTCACTTAATCAACCCCAACGCCTCGAGTTCGTCAATTCGACCGCCATCTCCAAGAACTTCAACACCATCGCCCTGCCAGGCTCCTGCCAAATCAACCAGAGCCCGGGCGATTGGGTTCCTGATTGACACCGTACTTCGGGGAAACGAACCACAACCATCTTTACGGGCGCAGCCGACAGGATTTGGCAGAAGAAATCACCAGGCCACAAGAAGGGGCAGGAAGCAGACGCAAGCCCGTCTTCATCGACGGCAGCGAGCTCCGCGCGTAGTGGAGCGGCAGAGCCAAGCCAGCGCACGGGGCCAACGACGTGGCAGCCGACCACTGAAGGTGCGGGTGAGTGGGATTTCCTGCGCTTCGTTGTGGTGGTGTAGGCTGATTGTGGGGTTGTATGGTAGTCACGCGGAGCATGCAGACGAACATGGCAGAATGAGACGGAAATGGTCAGACACATGAGGCGCCACCTCAAGGAGGAATGGCGGCAAGAGGGGTGGTCCAAGCGGAGTGTGAGGCAACAACTCTTAGACGAATGGAGTTGGAGTTTCAAGAGCGGGAGAGAAAAGCAGAGCGCAAAGCGGAGGAGCGAAAGAGAAAAGCCGAGCGCGAAGCGGAGGAGCGAAAGAGAAAAGCAGCGCCCGAAGCGGAGGAGCGAGAGAGAAGAGAGGCGCGAGAATCGAAGGAGCTCATGCAAAAGCTGAAGCTCGAATCTGAAGAGCGGTTGCGAAGGTATGAGTTGGAGCTGGAGCGGAGAAGGCAGACTCCCTTGCGCTCGGACACCCGCGAGCAGAAACAATAAGGCACAGACCCAGCTAGTTGTATAGCGACAGCGAAGTTGAATGGTTCCGGCCAGTGTTTGGAGGGTGAACATTGCGATGATAAAGGAAGCAGCCGTGACACCCTACACGAGGCTAGCATTTCCGCTGGTGTCGAACGCGTGGAAATGCACATTGGGTTGAGGAATGACGAGGTAAGCGTGTCCGGTGATACCTTAGAGTGGTGTAATGAGGCGAAGGTTGAACATGACGAGCAGCCTTGCAGGCAAAGTTTGGCGATAAAGCTGCAGCGCATAAGGCAGACCCCTTCGAGCAGGTCCAGTTTTCACTGACAGCAAAGTTGAATGGGGGCAGCCCGTTTTTCAATTTGAAGCTGCGCGAGGACGAGATAAGCGGCCGTGGCTGCGCACGGGAAGCGAGCGGCTCGGCCGGGAACAGCTGCATGGAAAGGGAAGTGAGCACGCGGAGCATCCCAGCGAACGCGTCCGGTATGGGAGCAGAGTCAAGGGGTAGCCCCGTTGTCGCGAGTGTAGGGCCGCCAGTTACCTTTGCACCAGACACTGAGCTAATGCATGCCGAACTTTCTAGCACGGGCAGCACCCAAACTCTAATCGGTGGACCGGAGGAGATTGGCGTCGCATAGGAAAGTCCTGGGGCCCGCCGCCTTCCATATTCCGCTCAAAAGTCGCACGAGAAAGGAAACGTTTTGTCAGGCGTTCAGGAGCTCGCACAGAAGCGGACGGAGTGAGAAGACGAGGAAGCATGTGACGAGACGGGGCAAAAAAGACGGAGTTTACGATCAGGCTGAGGGAAAGCACGAGTTAAGGGCGGATAAGAGAGCTGAGAATGTTGACTGGGATGAACATGCAGAAAAGGGAAGATAAAGTGAGAGAGAACGCGCGAAGGCCGAGGACAATGAGCTGAGCGTATTTGAAGAGGATAGGAACAATACGGAGATGTCGCGTGGGTTTGGTAGTCTTGATGGTGAGAGTGTAACCGAGGAGGCCGATGGAGAACACGAAAACGCATGCGTGGAGACTGCGAAACCAAGAATGAGAGCTCCAGAGGAGGCTGCGAAGGAGAGGGAAAAGCCATGTGAGGAGGCAGCTACAGGTGAAAGCGAGGAACGAGACGCAATCGGCAATCCCGCGCAACCAGTGTCTGAGATAGAGCTTCGTAGCTTTAGTGTTGGTTGCGGCTATTACCGAGATTTATTCGGGAGCCGCACTGGATGGGTTGACGCACTAAGTTCTGCTTCCTGGCAGTGTGTCACAGGCCCTAGTTCTGAGTTGTGCCAGGATGAGTGCGTGCTGGGACAGCCGAAAAACGGTCTTTGTCAGGCCGCTGCTCAGAATGCACCTAGCGTGCACGAGCGGTTTTTGGTAATGACAGGTGCTTGTGAGGTTGTTGTTGTGGGGCAGTCTGTTCGTAGGGGAAAGAATGATCCCGAGAAGGTAGTCGCGTTCACTGGCCGCCATTCCGCTCCAGCATCAACCCTGCGCTCACGCTTCCAGCGCGCAGCATTGCCTTACGTTGGGGCATTGGTGAGGCATGACCACTTGGCCTCTGCGACAGGAAGCGAAGTCGTATTTTGCGATACCACTCCGTCTTCCCCGAAGTTGTGTTCGCCTCATGGGGCTAAATTGTCGAGCCTTGCGTTGACATTGCAACGCTACATTGTCCGGATCATCTGAAGAGGGGTTGGAAATACTCGAATGCACTACTCTGTTTTCTGAATGTTGCTCGGGGAGGCCATTATTGGATTGCCTCCCAGCCTTAATACCGCCACGACGGACGAGAACGTTCCCGTTCACCCGCCCTTTTTCGTCGGTGGTGTGTGTGTGTGTGTGTGTGTGTGTGTGTGTCGTGGTTGTGCGCGACGAGATGCCTTGGGTGCTCGATCCGTGCACCGAATTGATCGAACCGCGCACCGAACTGAACTTTGTGTGCACTGCAAGTGAGCGAAAGCACAGCCGAACATTCTTGAAGTAACGTTATCAGGCTACGCCGTCAAGGAGGACATTCGCGCGCGTGCGCATAGTGACAATGCAAACTTACTTAACGTTTTATTTTTGTTGACTGCAAAATTGCCCGAGTTGTTTGCCAGTCCTTATTACTTTTGTTCTTGTTGTCGAGTGCCGGAATGTGGGTGCGTGTTTGCAGTTATAGCGCGCATGAGTGTTATAGGTTGAGTTGTCTCGTTGTTCGTGTCGTTTACGCGACCCGGAGACACGACCCTATTTCTTTCTACTCACACTTAGTGTTTTTACCTTTTTTTTGTGTTTCCGGTTTTCTAGAGTATTCCGTCCCTGTTGAACGGCTAGTGAACAGGTTGTGTTTGTAGTTTAGGTGAGAGAGGGTTCGGATCGGCTGCAGAAATGGAAGGGGGCTCATTTGTGGTTGTACCTAGCTCCTTCCATGGTTTTTTTTGTTTGTTTGTTCCGCTGTTATTTCTGAAGGAGAGGTGAAACGAGTGGCCCTTTTAACTTCTTTTCGGATTGACTGAACCAGGAGGTTCTGTAACCCTCTTAAAGGGGGGAGTTGTAAGGCCCACTTATGAGATCAGCGGCCAGGCGCACGGGCTGCGCGTGAGAACCCGCCACTCTGTCTGGGGGCTCAGCACGGTAGATTCTACTCCGCAGCCGTCGCCAATTCGTCATGGCGCGCACGGGAGACGGATTGTCTGGCCCACCGAATGCCACGGTGATGAATCCCATTGAGAACGCAGACGGCGCCGCCGGGTTCCGGGGACCGTGGACGTGACGCGCGGAGGTTGTGGGATTACCGGCTTCGAAGCGCGCGCCACGCTTGACACCATTGTTAATGCGTCCCGGCCGGCACAGTGCACCGTCACCGCCTTTCGCTCTCACCCCGCAGGGTCGCGCATACCTGCTCGTCCGCGAACGTGCCGTTGACCCAAAGATGGCGGCGCCTCATTGAATATTCCGTAGCGGGCTGAGTGACAGCTGTCTACGTGAATTTGGGCACTCCCTTACGCGTGTACGAGCGCTACAGGGGCGTTCCCGAGAGAGTGTGATCTCGACGTGTTATATGGCCGAACTTGGCCGTTAGAAATCGTTCTTGTCTGAGCGCCGAGCTGGGCTGTTCCCGGCGCGACAAGGAGTCTCGACCGTTAAAGCTAGGTTGGGATTTGTGAGCCCCCTAGGCTAGAGGTTAAGATCGCGTCGGAGGTTTAGGGTATGGCGCCGTACCGGGCAACTAGACGGATCTTGCGGCGAGACAGAGTCTCGGCCATCATTTCTCGAGCGGTTTGTATACGCTCCGAGGATAGGAGAGTTCGACAAAGTTGAGAAGCTCAAGTGATTTGTGCACACTTGGAGCTAGCGTCTGGCTGCAGTTTGAAGTTTTTCGTTCTCATTACTCATGTACTAAGTTATCCTACTGTAAATAGCTGTATATAAACTCCCCATTTCACTTAATCAACCCCGACGCCTCGAGTTCGTCAATTCGACCGCCATCTCCAAGAACTTCAACACCATCGCCCTGCCAGCCTCCTGCCAAATCAACCGGAGCCCGGGCGATTGGGTTCCTGATCGACACAGGACTTCGGGGAAACAAACCACAACCATCTTTACTGAGGGTTTCGTAAGTTTGCTGCCACTTTTCTTAGCACGCTCTTGTGGTATATTCCAAGATGTGTCGGTTTTATAACGCTATTCGCTTTCTGATCTTTGTTTTGCGTTATTTTCATCGTTTGATTAGGCTATTGCATGCTTCCCAGCATGAATGGCGTTGTTTGTCTAATGGTGCTTTGTATTTTACTGCACGACGTTATTGGTACGTCTCTGCCCAATCTTTAGCAGGTGCTCGGTCTATTACTGAATGTTATGATGGGGTTTAATAATGCGTTCTTCGCGACGTTGTCCCATTCAGTGATGTGTTTTGCCTCCCACTACCTGTTTAGGAATGGTATTTTATTTTACGCTGGTTATGGCGTGGTCGCTCCCAAGATATTGTTGAGTATTGCACTAATACACATATCGGCCGTGTTAGGGTTAGGTATTATCTTGTGCCTTTCTCAACTGACTTGCAGTGCGTGCAGGCTACGCAGTTCATAATTGTGATGTATTGATGATCTTGAATCTCCTGTAAGAAGCGTTGATCCTTTTATGTGTTTCTGGAGTAGCCCCATGCTGTGTGTGGCGTTCAAGCCCCCCAGTAGAGTGCGCTTGCTCTTATAGCTTTAAGTGTGCGTTGTGGTTTATATATCCGCACGGTCATCATTTGTGTGGCGGTAGAGGGTAGTAATGGGTAGTTGGTTGTGACTGGATCCTATCTTAATAGTTATGCTAATATCATTTAGTGTCATCTTGCGATGCTAAGGAATCTCAGGGAGGTAATGTTGGGAGATCTAAGCGATGCTAAGGGAGGTAATGTTGGTATATTGGGGATGCCTGATGCGTAGTTTAGCCCAAAAGCTTCGGGTTGTTGCCCAGCTTTTGTTGCGCAATGATATCTGATTGGCGCTTGTTTCTTGTGAGCCATGAGAGGAGGTTTACTTGCTTCCTCTTGAAACCTGGGAAGTTCCTCTGAAGAATTAGATGATTCTTTCTGTTCACTAAGTTCCCGGATGATCATTTTGAATCGGCTTTCCCCGGCTTGGATTTGTTGTTTTATCGAGAGGCATTCGTCAGAAAATTTTGCGGCCCCTCTGACTTCCATTGTGTAGGGAATATCTGGTATCCCTTAGGTCACGCACTCAATTTTATAACGCATCTTTTTCATAAAAAAAAAAATTAAGAGTGCAGCTGAGGTCTTCTAATGTTACACAAGTGCTTGTCACATTGGTTTCGCAGCGTTGTTTTGGGGTTCGCTGCTGCCGTCTCATATTTTCATACCAACCTTGTCTACGAGCTCTGCGTCAGGAAGGGGCGCTAGGGGTGTACCTAGGTTGGTATACTTCCGCCGTATAGATCGGGGTTTTGGGTATATTTAGGTGGGGCGCGAGCGCCTCTCTATCTACTGTTAGCGTTTCGTATGAAAGTGGCTGGCTCACTTTTTTTGGCTATTGCTGTACATTTCGGTAGGGTTCCTTGTTGGGCTGTTGCTACTTGTTTGGATTGGGCTCCTTGCTTGGATGTCTGTGTCCGGGAGCCAGTTGACGCTGATAGGAACGCTGAGAACTTCCTTTTTGTTTCGTTTTCTGAACTTAGGCTACCAGCTGGGGCTTCCGAACCAGAACTGCACAAAAAAAAATAGCGGTTACCGGTTCACGTTCGGAATGTTCGACCACCGGTTATTGATAACCTGCAGCCGTTGAGACTTCCTTTTTACGCACAAGTAAATTAGTGACCTCTCATGCCCGTTACCCTTCAGATCAGCTGCACTATCAACGCTGTCCCTATATATATATATATATATATATATATATATATATATATATATATATATATATATATATATATATATATATATATATATATATATACGGGGTCCCAACATGGTCAAAAGTATGGGTACCATTGTTACAAAAGTATGTTGTTGCCGTTCGCGCACAGAGTAGAATGCCGACGGAAATAAGCGGCACCCCTTCGGCTTTTTGCAGGCGATATGAAGCATCGACTTCGTGCTTTCTTCGCCACGATTGTACAGGAGCAACGGCAAAAGCCCCACGCACTTAACGCGCCTGCTTGTTGCATCTCATAAAAATGTACATAATTGACAAATGTTATGCGCAGGAGTAGTGAAGCGGCTAAGCCCCTTCCAAAGGTGCATGTTAGATTATAGCCCCTGGTGGCTGTTTCTTAATATGTAGACAAAAATGGCGTCTATGCGTCGATATTTCAGCGTTCATAAAGATTCCCAAATGCACAAAAATTTTATGCCGCCCTGCAATATAGGGTGCGCCTTCTACCGCACGCAAAGCTTCGGACCATCAAACGTCCCGAAAAAGTTTCACAAAAGTGCTGCCGCGGAAAAACCGAAAAAGAAGCCCATCACTTGGTTTTGAATTATTTCCCGCAGAGTTTGTACCTGAATAATGTACGCTATTGTGCACTGCTTTCATCCTTCAAATACGGAAAAAACCGAGTGGTGGATTTTCCTCTAGACGTCCCTTCCTTTGCCCCACTTTTAACATATCCAAAGTTGTCATCACTGCGAAGACAGCGAGTGCCGCGGTGCCTGTTATCATTGTTACTTTCTCAAAAAGCGTTGAAAGAAAAAAGGTCGTACCGGAGACTTGTTGTCTTGCATTTGCGTTGAAAGTTCTAAACCACCCCAGTAAATCACCGCAATACGTCTAACAAGGTCATATTTACGTTTTGTGGCTGCAAAAGCACACAAACATTTCAAAGTATCTCAAAGATTGTGGTAAAGTACAACCTTGGCTTTGATTTGAAAAATTCGGAAAACAAATTCTAGATGGCAATTTTCGCTATTGATGTTTGATGACGCCCCCCAAATGACGCCCCCCAAAATGACGTCCCCCCAAATGACGTCCCCCCAAATGACGTCCCCCAAAATGCCGTACTTAGCTGCAACGCGCTGAATAATTCACACTGAACTATTTTTATCGACGTAAAGTATAATTGGAAAAAAAGATGAACTACTATACAGAAAAAAACCTACAAAAAGTGAACCTTTCCAGCTTGTTCACGTTCAGAAAACGAGAGGACCCATATTCTTACAACATTTACAAGTGTGTCGTGTTTGCAATTTTCATTGGAAATAATTTTTTCAGCAAACGAAATGTCAGTGCGTAACTAGTTCCAAATACTCAAAATCTCGTTGGAAAAATATCTGCATAGATAAGGGCAATATTATGTTTCACAAACGTAAAAGTTTTCAATTTCACGTAATTTGTCTAAGGCGCTTGCGGCCAGAGCCGACATTGCGATACTTTATAAAGGGAAAGCTTTTTTTCCTCGTAAGTAACGTCAGATACCTTATTCCCTTTGCACAAGGAGCTATATATAAATTTTTTGTCCGAACTAAAACTTTCTACTGGGCACACCTGACCCACCTGTTTGTAATACCCCATATACCTCGCTGCCCCTGAGATGACATACGGGTGGGGAGAGAAAGTATTCGGTAAAAGAAGAGGGAGTCGTAACTCCCCGTACGCGTGTTGAGAAAAATTAATTAGCAAACATAAACCTACACAAAAAGTAAAAAACAAAGTGGAATTCATTGAATGGCCAGTTCTGGCTTTTCCAAAAGAACGTGTAATTACGAAAATATTATCTCCAGAATACTTCGCGCTACTAGCCGCAGTTGGTGTCAGGAAAGGGATAGCACTGATAGCTTTTGTTTGAAAGAAGAAAAACAGAATAAACAGCGTGCCATCAACCACTGTGCCTCAAGTAATTGTAGGTATTAGACATTTGGTCTAATTTTGTACTTAGAATTCCTAAGGAGCCGTGACTGGCACCTTTTTGTTTTTTTAATGTGGCTAATGTTTGACAGTACCCATTTTAAGTAGTGTTGAACAAAAAATTAATGAATTTCGAGCAGAGCAACAAAAGAATGCCAGGTTTATTTCTGCCATTTAGTGTTTGCATTGACACGGATAGAGAAGACGTCCCCCAAACAGGTTTAGAACCACATACCACGAGGTTGGTTAAAACACGAGACTATCTGCGTGTATATGCCCCGTGCTTCAAACGTTATGTTCGTAGCACTATTTTCTATAAATCGTGATGAAAGTGTTGCTACATGAGACAGGTGCACTTGAGAATATCCCAAATGTGTTGTTGTGGTACCAAATTCATAAAAAAACTTCCCGTCAAGTGTCACGTTGACTGTGAAATTGCATGTCTGGAAGAAAAAGAGAATAAACATTGGTAAATATCTCGTGGTCTTAAAATAAACTCATATACAGTCATACCAGCTCTATAAAAACGTTAGGTGAAACTCCTTCAACCTTTGGGACTGAAAGTCGAACATATCCCTGCCGCCATGCCCAAGTTTGCCGATGCAGAGGATTTTAAGTGAAATAAATTGAACACGTAATAACACAAAATAGGAACACCTTATAAGACACGTAATGAGTTTCTTTGACCAACCAGAACATGGCGACCGACAGAAAAATGCCCACACAGAAAAATGCCCACACACAGAATATACCCACACAGAAAAATGCCCACACACAAACACCGGCACACTATCTCTTGGCCGAAGTGGTGCTAACGACAAGGAAATCAGGAGTGGAATTACGGTGAGATAGAGAGAATTTGGTAAGCACTCCCACGAAAGAAAGAGATTGCTGCCTTTCTAACTAAAATAATAGCGAGGGACCAGTGTCTACTCCAGGTGAAGACACAAGAGTCAGAAAGTTGAAACTACTAAGCCCTACTAAAGTAGACTTCGGTCTCCACAACAAGTGATGGATAATAAAAGAATTATGGCAGCCGCGTTCAGGAACAATAAATGAGCGCATTAAGTGTAATACTAAACTGTAGTGGTAGTCACCCTAAGGAGAATATTTGAACGAAAAGAAGGTGAGCTGGGATTCTAATGCGAGAAACTTACATTCGCTGGACTACTAGAGAAACAGATTGTGTAACGATACGAGGAACTAAAATCAAGAGAAGGCTGGTAACTCGTTGACATATGGGATAAGAACATGTGGGACCAGAGCATCGACCATCTGCTCCGGGTGGGTGAGTAGTAGTTGGCGTACTCTCCCCCCTGTCCGCACCCGCCTCCATGTGGTGTTCCACGGGCAACGTTGGGCTTACGAGCCCGGCGGCTAAAGGGGTTGGGACCGTGTGGTGGAAAAAAGAGTTTACAAATGTTAGGCGCGCCGGGCCAACCCAGCCCGGCGTCCAACCACCACACTCGGGGTGTGGGTATTACCGGACTTAACCACGGACTTGGCTACCCACCTAGCGGCTCATGCACAAACTGCGTCGGGCTGGACCTCTACCCCATCCGGTACCACGGTGAGCAACCGGCCGGAGGTCTCCGTTCGGCGGTATGTCCCCCTGGACCAGTTGCTCGTCTGACATGACCGAGTTCGCGAGTAGTTACCTGGCGCTGAACACTACGGCTTGGGTGGTTATCTGTATCGCACACTACACCCCCGTGGACGAGTCAGCAAGTCCAGGTGCTGCGTGCGCACTGGGAACTCCGTTGGAGGCTAGTCCTCATCTGCAGGTCGCCCTTTGCGCAGCCGTACAGGGAGCGCGTTACATCTTGCGTGTCCCGAGTAGGTGACGATGGGCTTGCCCTGTCCCTGCGATTCGGCAGGTGGGACTCCGGTGGGCAGTGCTGGCGCTACGGGCAGCCCCCACCTCCACGACTTTGACAACCGCACCCCGACTCCTGGTGGACTCATTCCGGGTCCAGCCAGTGAGAAATTGATGATGGCTTAGAGGTGGCCATCAACTACCACTCAGGAGTGCGTTTTCTATTTCGAGAGTCTAGTGCTCCCGCCTTAACCACGCTTTGGATGACCGGTGCATGGCATCCAAGCTGGGCAGCCCGGTCTTAAGGGTTCTCCTCAGGCCGGATACAATCACTCCGCGGATGGCCTCCGCTGTACAGCCCGTCGCTGCAAAGTGGCGGGCAAATCAAGGTATCAGCGAAGAATTAAACAAACTTATTTAGGGAAGTCTACGGGGGAGGCATTTGTCACGCAGTTTAACAGCGGAGTTGTACAAGCAATAAGTTCGCGGTTGCAGGAAAAAGTACCAAGAAAATGCCGAGCGCTCGTGAGTGCGAGGCTCGCGGTAACCACCGAGTCCCCCACTCGCGCAGTGGCTTTAGCTAAATAAAGAAAAGCTCCAGGCCTGTCGTCAACCACTACTGCGCATGCAAAGAAAACTCCAGCGCTAATGCTTAAGATGAAAGCGCACCCTGTTAGGAGAGGTCACCGCAGCCGTTGCATTTCTTAGAAGCCATTGTGGACAAATTATTGGAGATATTGCTACGAGTGTGCCAATTCTTCCAGAAACGACTTGCAGATCCCGCCTGTTCATTATTTGACCACCGGACAATTAACAATTTGAAATTTAACGTGCACTGAAATCTCGAACACATGAGCGTTTTTGCTTTTCGCCTCCATCAAAAAAGCAACCGCCGCGGCCAGGAATCGGACCCGCGTCCTCGGGCTCAGCAGCGCAACACCTTAGCCACTGAACCACCGCCACGTGTACATGTGAAATCGTATGGATGACTTAAGCAACGCATACGACACTGAAAGCGAAGCTACCACGCTGGCATTTTTTCGGAATCGCTTGCTGAGCTTACTTTTGATGTTACAGGGCGTGTAATAAGAAGTAAAAACGTGTCAGTCGAGGCCTCATGTTGTATGCAAACAAATGCGACAGTATTGAGGAGTTAAAGCAATGTAAAGAAATAAGGCAGGTGCTGCAATCGAGAAAGACGCCTGAAATGATTGTGAATTAGTCATAATCAGAGGTCGGCGAACTCACTCATGAGTCCACTCACTCAGACTCATTTGGACTCAAACTCAAGCGTGAGTTTGAGTTTGAGTGAGCGCGATGCTAGTGTGGCATGGTGAGTGTGAGCTTGAGTGAGTTTGAGCCGAGTGATCCCGACTGAGTTTGAGTCCGATTGAGTTTGACTACGCCTGAGACCTAGTGAGTTCTGAGTCCATTTTGAGGTCTGAGTACATTTTGAGTTTGCGTCCATTTTGAGTTCTGAGTACATTTTGAGTTTGAGTCCATTTTGAGTTCTGAGTACATTTTGAGTTTGAGTCCATTCTGAGTTCTGAGTGCATTTTGAGTTTGAGTCCATTGTGAGTTCTGAGTACACTTTGAGTTGGAGTCCATTTTGAGTTCTGAGTACATTTTGAGTTTGAGACCATTTTGAGTTTGAGTCCATTTTGAGTTCTGAGTACAATTTGAGCTCTGAGTACATTTTGAGTTCTGAGTACATTTTGAGTTTAAGTCCATTTTGAGTTCTGAGTACATTTTGAGTTTGAGTCCATTTTGAGTTCTGAGAACATTTTGAGTTTGAGTCCATTCTGAGTTCTGAGTGCATTTTGAGTGTGAGTTCATTTTCAGTTCTGAGTACACTTTGAGTTTGAGTCCATTTTGAGTTCTGAGTACATTTTGAGTTTGAGTCCATTTTGAGTTTGAGTACATTTTGAGTTTTGAGTCCATTTTGAGTTTGAGTCCATTTTGAGTTCTGAGTACATTTTGAGTTTGAGTCCATTTTGAGTTCTGAGTACATTTTGAGTTTGATTACATATGGAGTTTTGAGTGCATTTTGAGTTCTGAGTACATAGGAGTTTTGAGTCCATTTTGAGTTTGAGTACATATGAGTAGCCTAGCAGGCAGCTATGGTTGGCTGTTAAGTTTCATGCGTCACTGTGGGCTCGGAATTCAGGTTACCTGCGGGTACGGCACCAATCGCGATCTGCATGATCGGTTGGGAGGGAGGGGGTGTCTGATTTTTTTTAGTTTCTTGTTGAATTTTCATGGCCATAAGCACTTGCTGTATACCTAATTTTCGCGGCTGGGCGCGTGAGTGATAATTGACTGGTGAGGTCATAAAAAAGGGTTGTCTTAACTTTTCCTCCTGACGGATCCACTAAGAGCGTGGGAAAGGGTGGTGGGAAAGCACACGGCGGTGCTGGAGTGCTGGTTGTTCGCCTGCTACTGTTAACGGCTTGATATACTAGGGGTCACAAAGGAAGAGGTGAGAGCCGGGGTGGAAATGGGGGCGGGGGCTGTCCTTTCTGCTGTTTCAAATGAATTAGCTGATTTGCATGGGCAGCACCACTTAAGACAGAATAATGACCACATTAGATTGGGTGAAAAGTGAAACTGATGAGGCTAATGCGTGTAAGGTATCAAATGAAAGGTCCGGATTAACGGAATCAAGCGGGGTAAAAAAAAATGCTTCCTGATTGTAGTCATCAGGCAGTCATAATGAGTCATCGATTGGGTTAAAATTCAAAATGACGCTGCGAGAGCATGTGGGGAATCAATTTCAAGGTTTCGATGTGGGGAATCATTCGGGACGAAAATGAGTTATGGATATATCATGACGTAGTCATGGTAAGTAATAGATTCGGTTAAAATTCAAGTTCATGACGCTAGGGTGTGTGGCGTATCAAATTAAAGGTCTCGATAAGGGTAATCACGTGCTTCCTGATTATTATCATGACAGAGTCAAAATGGGTCATAAATTAGGTTAAAATTCACAACGATGCCACTGGGTGTCTGGGGCATCAAATTAAAGGTTCCGATAGGGAAATCACGTGGGACAAAAATGTGGTAGGGATATATCATGAGATAGTCATGGTTAGTCATTGATGGGTTTAATTTCAAATTGATTCCGCTAGGATGTGATGGGTATCAAATTAATGGTCTTGATGAGTGGAATCACGTTGGAGAAATACAAAAATGCGTCCTGGTTATAACCATTAGATTGTCATGGCGAGTCTTATATTGGGGTAAAATTCGAAGTGACCCCGCTAGGGCGTGTAGGGTATCAAATTTACGGTCTTGACGAGGGGAATCACGTGGTACAAATAAAAAAAGGCTTCGTAGTTCGAATCATGAGATAGTCATTATGAGTCATAGATTGGGTTAAATTCAAGGTGAGGCCACTGAAGCATGTGGGGCGTAAAGTTGAAGGTTCCAGTTAAGAGAATCACGTCGGACACCTAAATAATACGTCCTGGTTACAGTCATGAGAGTCATGGTTATTTTGACTGGTATGAATTCCATATGACCCTGCTATGGTGTGTGGGGTATCAAATTAAGGGTCTCGTCGAGGGGATCACGTGGGAAAAATATAAAAATGCTTTCGGGTTATAATTATGAGGATATAGCAAAAGGTATATAGCAAAAGGTACACACTCACACTCGCACTCCCACGCTCACTCACTCACTCACTCACACTCACTTACTCACCCACACTCTCACTCACACTCACTCTCACTCACACTCTCACTCACACTCTTACTCACACTCTCATACTCACTCTCACACACTCACACTCTCACTCACACTCTCACTCTCACTCTCACTCACACTCTCACTCTCACTTACACTCAACTCATTTTCACACTCTCAATCTCACTCTCTTTCACACTCTCACTCACACTCTCAGTCACACTCTCACACTCACACTCACACTCACACTCTCACTCACACTCACACTCACATTCACACTCTCACTTACACTCACACTCACACTCTCACTCTTACTCTCACTCACACTCATACTCATACTCTCACTCACACTCACACACTCACACTCACACTCACACTGTCACTGTCACTCTAACTCCACTCACCTCTCACTCACACTCGCACTCTCACTTGCACTCACACTCTCACACTCACACTCACCTCTCACACTCTTACTCTTACTCTTACCCTTACTCTCACTCACACTCACACTCACACTCTCACTCTCACTCATACTCACACTCATACTCATACTCTAACTCTCACTCTCACTCACACTCACACTCGCACACACACTCACACTCTCACTCACACTCACACTCTCACTCACACTCACACTCACTCGCACTCACACTCACACTCACTCTCACTCACACTCACTCTCTCTCTCTCACTCTCACACTCTCACTCACACTCTCACTCTCTCATCACTCATACTCACACTCTCACTCACACTCACACTCTCACACACACTCACACTCTCACTCACACTCACACTCACAATCACTCGCACTCACACTCACACTCTCGCTCACTCACATTCTCTCTCTCACTCTCACACCCTCACTCACACTCTCACTCTCTCACTCTCACTCACTCTCACTTTCACTCACTCTCACACTCTCACTCACACTCTCACTCAATCTCACTCTCCCTCTCACTCTCACTCACACTCTCACTATCACTCACACTCACACTCTCACTTACACTCACACTCACACTCTCACTCTCACACTCTTACTCTTACTCTCACTCACTCTCACTCACACTCTCACTCTCACTCATGCTCTCACTCATACTCTCACTCTCACTCACACTCACACTCACACACACACTCACACTCACACTCTCACTCCACTCACACTCTCACTCTCACTCACACTCTCACTCTCACTCACACTCTCACTCACACTCTCACTCTCACTTACACTCTCACTCTCAGTCATACTCACACTCACACTCTCACTCACACTCACACTCTCACTCGCACTCTCACTCTCACACTCTCACTCTCACTCACAGGCACACTCATACTCTCACTCACACTCTCACTCACACTCAACTCACACTCACACTCTCACTCACACCCACTCTCACTCTCACTCTCACTCACTCACACTCTCTCTCTCACTCTCAGTCACACACTCACACTCTCACTCACACTCTCACTCTCTCTCTCACTCTCACTCATACTCTCACTGTCTCAATCTCTGTGAGGCCATTTGAGTTCTGAATTCATTTTGAGTTCTCAGACCATTTTGAGTTCTGAGTTCATTTTGAGTTTTGAGTACATTTTGAGTTTTGAGTCCATTATGAGTTTGAGTACATTTTGAGTTTTGAGTACATCTTGAGTTTTGAGTACACTTTGAATTTGTGTACATTTTGAGTTTTGAGTACATCTTGAGTTTTGAGTACACTTTGAATTTGTGTACATTTTGAGTTTTGAGTACATTTTGAGTTTCGAGTTCAATTTGAGTTTGAGTACATTTTGAGTTTTGAGTCCATTTTGAGTTTTGAGTCCATTTTGAGTTTGAGTACATTTTGAGTTTTGAGTCCATTTTGAGTTTGAGTACACTTTGAGGTTGAGTACATTTTGAGTTTTGAGTCCATATTGAGTTTGAGTACATTTTGAGATTGAGTACATTTTGAGTTTTGATTACATTTTGAGTTTGAGTACATTTTGAGTTCTGAGTACATTTTGAGTTTTCAGTCCGAGTGAGTTCTGAGTTTTGTGCTCAATGTGAGTTTGAGTTTGAGTGAGCGCAGATGTGCTGCTCAGCATTGAGTCTGAGTTTGAGTGAGTGGTGATTCGAAAAAAAAAATTGTGAGTGAGTTTGAGTGAGCCGCGGCAACTTTGCCGACGTATGGTCATAATACACAGAAAAATATAAATTTCAAGCCACAATTCTGCGCTAGTGTTCTACAAAATATAGATGTAGGAGGCACACGAAAGCAATCTAACCGATATTCAACAACACAAAACGTCGGAGTTTTTTGGCCAGTAATGAAGTAGGTTCTTGAAAATAAAAGCAAAATTTTATTATTGAAAAAAAAACAATCAAGGAGTTTTAAACAGAAAGCAGATGATATTTCTAGATATACGACTCAATTTAATCTTCATCATCCTCATGAGCATCATCTTCTTCATCAGCCTACTCAGGTCCACTGCAGGACGAAGGCCTCTCCCATTGACCTCCAACCACTCCTGTTTGGCGCTGCTCGAGTCCACAGTTTACCCCCTAATTTTTTTATCACCCCTCCATCGGGTTAATGGCCTTCCCTTTCTTCTAGACCAATTTCTTGGTATCCACTGCTACTGTAATGGTCCACCCGTTGTCGGTTTGTTTCACTACAAGGCCAGCCCAGGTCCATTTCTTTATCTTTATTCGAAATATAGTATCTTCTACTGTAGTTTGTTCCCTGATCCAGGCAGCCCGTTTCCTGCCCCTGAGTACAATTCGCAGACCAGGAAAAACTGCTTACAGTACAAGCTCAGTTTACGATGCCCCACTAGTAACTAAATAAGTAGTAGTAAAGGCTCTCAAAGAAATGAAAATAAGAAAAGCTGGAGGTGACGACGGCATAACCATAGATATTGCCGTGGAGGGAGGAGATATTGTACTGGAAAAGCTCGTTGTACTATTTTCGGAGTGCTTGAAGACTGAATAATTTCCCATAGCATGGAAAAACGCCAAAATTACTCTGATTCACAAGAAGGACCCCAAGGACCTCAACAAATTACAGACCCATCAGCCTACTGTCAGTTGTTTACAAGTTCTTTACTAAAGTAATAGCCACATAGGAGACAGTCTCGATTCCCAACCACCCAGAGAGCTGGCTCGGTTTAGAAAAGGGTACTTAGTCATGGATCACATCCATGTCGGCAATCATGTGATAGAATTATCCGCAGAGTACACTAAACTTATTTACATGGTAATTATAGATTATGAGAGAGCGTTTCATTTTGTACTCACCGTCGCCGTGCTAGAAGCACTCAAAAACCTGGGAATAGAGGAAACCTACACAAGACTTCTAGAAGACATTTATAAGGAATCCACAGGCCGGATAGCCGTTTACAAGATAAGCGGAAAATTTCCGATCCGAAAGGGAGTAAGACAGGGAGACACCATTTCTCCAAAACTGTTCACAGCATATTGGATGCGGTATTCGGAAAGCTTGACGGGGGAAACATAGGATTAAGGATAAGTAAGGAATACTTGAGACATTTGAGGTTTGCGCACGACATAGTCTTGCTGAGTGAGACTGCAGAACACATGCAGTAATGCTTGAGGAACTACAATGAGAAAACACGGCCGTGGAGCCTAAAATAAGTATGAACAAATTTAAAGAAATGGGAAATAAGAATGCCAAAAACGCCCTCTTCAGCTTAGGAAATGAAATGCTAGAAGAAGTAAAAGAACATAAATATTTCGGACAAATGGTTAGGGCTGACCCCAACCACAAGAGAAAAAAAAGAGTAGGTATAGACTGGGGAGCACTCGGCAAGCACTCCCAAATAATTAAGGGTAAGCTGCCTCTGTCATTTAAAGGGAAAAACTACAACCAGTGCATAATTCCGGTGATGACACGCGGAGCTGAAACTTGGTACCTTACTAAACAACTTGAAAGCAAACTTAGGTCAAGCTATGCATCCATATTAAAGAAACACGAGAGAAGCACTTGGAAAAATTAGCCAACACAAACACGCTTTGACTATGGGAGGGAGAAGGGGCACAATAAGTGACCTGCGCTTTTTCTTAGTGCCTTTGGTTCTTCGCTGCAGTATTCTGCCTTGCTCGTAAAGAAATGCTGGTTCTGTACGTTATCCTGTAAGTACCACCTGTTTCCTGTTTGCAATTGTTGAACATATTTTTAGCACTTGCATTGTTTAAGGGAATATATTTTCGGCCGCGATCGCCGCCGCGTAAGATTTTAGTGGTTGCTTAAGGTAGGATCATGACTGCGTCATGTTCTTTATGCTCTGGAAAAGTGGTCCCATGGCCTGAAAATCGCTTGATTTTATTACTCTTCAACTATCCCAATTAAAAGCATTTTTATTAACCCGTACGTGCAGGTAAGGATGGGTCGTTTGCAAAGAAGAAGGGTTCCTCTCTCTTCCTGGTATCCTCAAGCAGTTGCAAGCACCGGAAGGAGCATTACATGCATGTAAGAAGATAGCGCGGAGACACGGCAGCAGAGGACTTCTGCGTGAAAACAATGGCGTTCAGACAGGCACAGACCAACGACAGATGGGCGAGTCGGTAGAGAGACATGATGGAAAAGAAGCGGAATAAACACAAGACGAAGAAAAGAACTGCTCAGGATGCACGATTACTATCAACTGAGTTTTATTGAAACAGGAACACAAAAAATGAAGGAAGCTCACACTAATGCGTAATGCATAGCGAAGCTATACGCAACAGTAGCGTTTTTCCTCTTTTCCGCTTCACCACGCTTCACGGTGTTGTTAACGCCTCGCCTCTGTACGAGCGACCACAGCTGGCTGTTCGCCTTCCTCTATCGCACACGGTTCTGCGCCACTCGTGGCCTTCCTTTGTGGCGCGCGCTTATCGCTGCGGCCTCCTCGCCTTCCTTCGCCACGTCCCACGCACGGGCCCCGCGCTCGTCTGCTTTCCCTCCTCGCCTGACGCCTGTCTCTCCCCGCCATCGGGCCGCTGCTCCACGCCGGGCGCTTGTAAGGGGGTGTGGTTTTACCTCTAGCGCTCAATGTAAAAACTGGTCACCCCGGGAAGACTGCCCGAGGTAGCGCAATGTACCTTGCGCTACAAAATCTTGACACCGTACTTTTGAGGTGCATGAAAAAAACAACAAAAAACCCCCATTCACAAAAAACTGCCACGGCAGTCGTAAAAGTACCCCGCATCACACACGCGCCACACCGACCAACGATACTCGCAAGTACTGGCATATAAGTAGCAACAACGTATCATTTTCCAAGCCAAAAAACGTCCCAGCCTTTTTACTGAATAATGTTTTGAAGATAGGCAAACTCCTCCTTGAGGAGGGGTGAAGATAGGCAATCTTCTCCTTGAGGAGGGGCACGGACGGGGCACTGACACAGGTTACATTTTTATTACACAAAAAAATAAAATAGGCCTCAGCCACCTCCAGAGGTCGTTTTTCAGAATGCCCAAACAAGACTTCCGTCTTGTCCAACTACAACTCGTTTGAAGTACAAACCATAAAAAAGTAACATAACACAATATAAGAAGGCTAAACTTGCCAGTCGACTGATCGCTGGTGCTGGCGGATCGAAATTGCTTCAGGTTAACTAAGCCGTCCAGGACCTATAACCATTTGGGTTGTTTTGTCTGTGTTTTATACACACCCCTAACGAAAGTATACTCTCTGGCAGGGTGTGCATTGGGGTATGCACGTCGTACTGCCTACCGAATCTTCCACGCACTATGAAGGCGCAAAGCCATGAACATGTCATTTGCCACTCCTCTACCGTTACCAGTCGGCAAGAGTCGAATGCCATAAGGAGTGACAGGTAATTAAAGTGCGCTGCAAAATGTTTCGGCGAAAGATGGAGTCTTCAGAATCTGAAAACAATGTGCTCCGCAGTGTACGGCTTTCTGCACACGCGACAGTTAATAACTGAAGGGACAAAAAACTTTCTTCAAGCCAAGGCGTCCCAGGATGCGGCCTCCTCGCTGCGGTCAAGCCGGTCAAAATGTTAATGTGAAGTTGAAAAAGGAACCTTTTCACTGATTACCATACTGGCATAGCCTTAACCCCTCACAATAAACCTTGCAGGACACAGACGAATACGTTGATCTGTAGAAAGGTAACGGCAGGGTAACACCGATTAAGTTGTACTGAGAGCCCGAGGTCCGGAGCGATGTCTATTGTAGATCTCCAGTCGCTAGAACAGCGAACACTTCAGGATGACGAGCACGTAGAGGAATGAAGATGATGAAGCGCAGGCGTACGAACAATTTCTGATGATTACGTACAGATGAAAACGAAGTGCCATAGTCCACTCGCTAGTCACCACTTGTAGGATAGTAAACAACGCTCACAATACAAACGCTTCCAGTTTACAGCACTCAAATAGTCAACCGAGAATCGGATAAGAATCCAGATACCCTCACGAAGGAATCCTCGCACACTTGCTCCTCTTGTGTAATCGCCGACATAACGTAGTCCGGCATGACATCTCTAACTCGCACTTGCAACACTTTACGCGGAAAATCAATCGGCTGGTCTCTAAAAAATAAACCTTGCGACTCGTTGTCTCAAGAAAAGATGAGCGAGATCTACCCCTTAACGGAGCGGAAGTTTGTGCGACACATGCGTTCCCACGAAGAGCATTAAACAAACACAGCCAACTGCCGGTCTAGTTTTTGTACACGGGAACGTTACATACACACATCCTGCAGGACGTACCAAATCTTTGTCACGAGAAGCAAATTACAAACGTTAGCGCGCAAAAATGTAGATGGGTAATCACCACCTCACTTTGAGAGTTTTTTGTTTGCGACGCTGAGGTTCTTCCGCCCAGTATTGTACCGTATTTTGACAGCGTTAACATGAGCGCTCCAAGAAAGGCCTCAACTATGCCGAGAAACTTGTGATTTCTCACATAAGACACCTTTCAAACTCATCGGTGGCAAGACGTGGGGAACACCACTGAAGTCGATGTTACAGCTCTACAACGCGCTGTTCTTGGGCTATCTGCGATACAGTGCCCCTGTCCTTTCTGGAGCGTGCCGCACAACTACTCGTTCACTTCAGGGTATACAAGCTCAGACCCTGCGAACCTCTCTTGGCCTACCACGATGTACGTCCACAGCAGCGACCATTGCCCTGGCTCGAAATCACCCTTTGGCAACCTTTGTGGACGTTGAAATACTCAGGACACATGTCAGGCACCTCGCCCGTCTACCTGATCATCACCTCGCGGGAATACCAGCGACCCGTCCCCGGGCGTTGTTCGCAAGGGTAGTAGCTGCCCACAACACCAGCATTCCATCGAACTACACGCCTGCGATGAGACCGCTCGTTCCGCTGTGGTGTGCGATGCACCCCCAGTGTGCCTAGATATCCCAGGAGTGACAAAAAACATGATCTTCCAATTCCGGCCCTGCAACAGCTCGCTTTGACGTACATGCATGAGACATACAGTGACCGAACCCATGTATACACTGATGGCTCGTTTTAACATAGTCGGGTTCTGCCGGAGCTGTTGTTATACCACGACTGTCACTGTGCAGCAAATTCAAGATAGCCAATCTTACAACATCCACGGCTACAGAACGTACGGCCATCCGTAGCGCTCTTCACACCATCGAGCAAAGTTCGTGCCGCAGATGGGCTATCTTCTGTGATTCGAAGCCTGCGCTTCAGTCACCCCAGTCAGCGCTGTGCCGGAGACCTCAGGAACAGCTCCTGACAGAAATAAGAATGGTGTACGACCGTGCTGCCCAGACGGGTCATGATGTCACCCTACAGTGGCTTCCGAGCTGCTGCGGCATTGTCGGCAACGAAAGTGCGGACGCTGCCGCCCGGCTGGCGCATCAAACAGCGACAACTGTAATCGTCCCATTGTCTAGGACGGACGAAGCTAGGGCCCTCCGCATTCTTGCCCGGGAAACAGCTATCTCCCAATGGTCTCCAGAAGATTTCACATGTGCACGCACTGGTGCCTTTGACCCGCACCAGCAACGTCCCCTTCCACTAGGACTCCCATGGTCTGACGCAACTCTTCTTTGCGGTCTCTGGCTGGGGGTAGCATTCACAAATGCTTACTCGTACTTAATACGAATGGCAGCAAGGGCGGAGTGCGAAAATGGCGGCACATCGGAGACGATACGCCACGTTTTATGCGAGTGCCCACGCTACTCGCCTGCAAGGAAGAAGCTGTCATCAGCACTGAGGAACTTAGACTATCGGCGGCCATTTTCGGAGGAGAAGATTCTGTGCCACTGGCCTTCTCAGTCATCCGCTCAGAAGGCGACTAAGGAACTATTACGTTTTCTACGGGCGACGAACTTGAACATTAGGCTATAGACTGAGAGCCTCCACTGTCAATCACTGTCAGTGCCTCAGTGCTGGGCATACGTGTCTGGTCCAACTTTTCCTCTCTCTTTTTTGCCCATTTCCCCTTTCCGACATGCAGGAGAGCAAACTAGGCTCTAGCCAGGTTAACTTTCCTGCCTTTCTTCTACATTCTTCCTTCCTTCCTTCCTTGACAGCGTTGGAGTGGCTTGCCGAGGCATTTCACTGGTGTGTCGATCCACTGAATTCTTTCACATGAACTTGGCTTAGACACCACGTTTCCATGCCAGAACCCAGCACATTTTTTTAGCTTATTGGGTTGTGATTGCGCCATTCCCGGCTTGGTCGAACGAGTTTGTATAGGGGGAGGGGTGCATGATCGAAGTGCAAAATTGGAAAAAATTCACCCCTCCGTCTGACGCGGAGCTGAATGGAAAGCTTCCTTCGTGCGAGATAAAATTGCGAAGGGTCAAAGTCTAAGGCGCTGCTATCCAAAGCCCAAACTGCGTGCGAATCAAAGTCAAAGCTCGATGACTGAAATCTAAACCGTTTGCGGGTCAAAGTAAAGTTCAGACGACTACCAAAGAATACCTCACGAGAAAGCTCCGCGTCCATTAATGCCATCGTTAGACGGAGGGGTGTATTATTATTTGGTGTAAGAACAATTTTCATTTTTATTTTTTTCGTGCGCTTAGAAGAAATAAATTTCAAGAAGAAATTTCAAATAAATGGTATGTGACTCTAGAAATGTGCACTCAAAGAGGCCTGCACAGCTCCAAACACGTATTTTGACGCTCCAAAGCTGCTCCGAAACCCCCCAATTATTCCTGCAAAGCTGCCCTAAAGTGCTCGAGCACGATTGTACCCGCTCCTCGTCTGTGCACCTGAATAGAGCATTTGCTTTATTTGTCAGCCCTGTACAAATATGTTGTATATTTATATATTGCCATTTCCGCCGGCAGTTGTAAGTCATTAGATTGATACTTGTGTGTACGGAAGGCCCGAGTTAACGACATGCATTACACAAATAAATACCTGCAAAAAAACATTCTGCTGTGAAACTTGACTTAACAGTATATAATTAAGAAATGCGAATACGAGGGCATTGACACCGTGAAAATAAACTTCCAAATAAGTTTTCGTGACCTCAAACTTTTCTAGTAGTAGGAATGGGACAATTTTACTAACGCTGAAAATTATTTTACGATAAAAAGCCTGAGACTTTATCCACCTAAAAGAAACGAAATGTTTTCGCACTTGCAGATGAACCGTGCCAAAAACAGAGTTTCACGAACTCTAAAATTGATATCGTCAATAATGTGGGACCCTATGAAGAATATTAGTGCTTTTTAATTACTTTTATTTTGATTTTTTTTCTCTAACATTCAATTCTTTATTTTAAAATTGAAATGAATATCTAGCCTCCACTGTACCAGTGTTTGCCACCTGATCGATTGTAGGGTGTAACGCGCCGACGCAACGCAGGCGATGAGGCGCGCCGTAGTGGAGGGCTCCGGATTAATTTTGACCACCTGGGGACCTTTAACGTGCGCCGAAATCTCGTACACACGGGCGTTTTTGCTTTCCGCCTCCATCAGAAAGTGTTTTCCACCTATAACTTTCGGCAGCTTTAAATGGCACTTAAGTAAACAACACATTAATGAAGCAAAGAAAGAAATCGATTACGGGAAATTATAACGTATAGCGCACAGGTACGCTTACATCACGGCCACTCGGTAAAAAATATTGTTCACGAGGGTGCTGCTTTGGGCCTGTTGGTATGACATGACGGAATCTTGAAGCGCTAGGACACAGGGACAAGCGAGTGGGACAACACAAGGCGCTACTTCCAACAGTTTTATTAGCAGACGAAAACACATATATATACACATGACCACTGGCCCACGTCATGATACAATCTTACACGTCACACTCCATTCAGAAAATCACACTCTTTCTTGGATAAGGTGACAGACGCAGTACTAACACAATCGCGGCCCGCTTCCGCTATCATGTCAGCTTCTATTATTTCTCGCGTAAGCTGACTCTTATGCTTGGCGACAGCTGCGCACTTGTCGAACAGGGGCTTGCAACCATGCTGCTTACAGTGTGACGCAAGCCATCCCCCCGTGTTGTTTTTTACATTATTGCCGTGTTCACGGAGACGATCATTTAGGCACCGCCCTGTTTGGCCGATATACCTTTTCCCACAGTCCAACGGAAGGCTGTAAACAACGCCTTCTGCGCAAGCCACAAAGCGATTTAAGTGCTTTTTGTTGCACCTCGGTCTCGTGGGAAGGCTGGGGTCAGTCAGTCTGCATAGCTTGCCCAATTTGTTGGGAGCCGAAAAAACGACCCTTACTTTTGACCGCTCGGCTATCTTTTTCAAATTGTGAGAAAGTTTGTGCACATAGGGTATAACCGCCGTTTTTTGCTTTTCGATGGGCGTTGCCTCAAACTCACCGTTGCCTCTTTTTTTCTTTTCCTTGAGCAATGATTCCGCTACTGAAACTAACACATGTTTGGGGTACCCTGCCTGAGACAGGCGCGCATCTTGATTACCAAGGCTCTGACTCATTAAATGAGGACAAGATTTATTTAAGGCATTTCCGAAGCATAATTTTACGATTCCCCTTTTCACAAGCTTGGAATGCGCAGAGTTGTAGGGGAGGAGCGGCTTATTTGCTCGTGGTGCGTAGCACCAGCATACATGCTTATCTTTAAATGAAATACATAAATCTAAAAACCGGATTGACCCATTGTCGGGAAGTTCATGAGTTAGTTCTAGCGGTGCGAGGCACTGCCTAACTTTTGTTAATACATTGAAAGCCTCCGACTCAAACATGTCACGCTTGGAATTAAGAACAATTAAATAATCATCAACAAACCTAAAGATCCTAACAACCGACGTCCCTTCAAGAGAAGAGGAGACGACCTTGTCGAGTCTTGCAAGGTAAAGATTACTAAGAATGGGGGCAATACAGGATCCAATGCAAATGCCCGACTTCTGAAGGTGCGCTTGATCGTTCCACCTGATAAAGGTAGACGTAAGATAAAAAGCTAAAAGTTCTAAAAAATTACTGCAAGCTACTCTGGTAGTGTTTTGGAAGGCAATAACACCATAGTCATCAATAGCATTTTCTACACACGTTAACAGGTCTGCATGAGGTATTTAATAATACATATCCTTTATGTCGATGGAGAAGGCATTCATTCCCTTGTTCAAGTGCGACGTGAAAAAGTCAATAACCTGATCTGAATTTCTAACCATGTAAGGGTCATCTACCGGCAACATGCTCAGTTTATCGATCTGCGCCTTCTCCCAGCTGATAAAGAAGGCGGATTCGCAGTTGTATCTTCCGGATTGTTTAACTCTAAAGCCTGCGAAGCTGTGTCAGCAGTTTTTAAACCCCACAGGGAAGTAAGCATATCCGCTGTAAAACGTGAAGGGAAAAAGCTTTGCAATGCCCTCAACCTCAGCCATCTAGCCCAAGCGATAGATAATAGTAAGCGTGACTACCTTGAGGTATTTTTTAGCGCCAAGACCCACAAGGTTGACCTTCCGTTAAGGGTAATTGTTTCTGAAAATGGAACGTGGATTAAACCCATTGCCTTGTTTTTGCAAGATAAACTGAGCATGTTGCCGGTAGATGACCCTTACATGGTTAGAAATTCAGATCAGGTTATTGACTTTTTCACGTCGCACTTGAACAAGGGAATGAATGCCTTCTCCATCGACATAAAGGATATGTATTATTCAATACCTCATGCAGACCTGTTAACGTGTGTAGAAAATGCTATTGATGACTATGGTGTTATTGCCTTCCAAAACACTACCGGAGTAGCTTGCAGTAATTTTTTAGAACTTTTAGCTTTTTATCTTAGGTCTACCTTTATCAGGTGGAACGATCAAGCGCACCTTCAGAAGTCGGGCATTTGCATTGGATCCTGTATTGCCCCCATTCTTAGTAATCTTTACCTTGCAAGACTCGACAAGGTCGTCTCCTCTTCTCTTGAAGGGACGTCGGTTGTTAGGATCTTTAGGTTTGTTGATGATTATTTAATTGTTCTTAATTGCAAGCGTGACATGTTTGAGTCGGAGGCTTTCAATGTATTAACAAAAGTTAGGCAGTGCCTCACACCGCTAGAACTAACTCATGAACTTCCCGACAATGGGTCAATCCGGTTTTTAGATTTATGTATTTCATTTAAAGATAAGCATGTATGCTGGTGCTACGCACCACGAGCAAATAAGCCGCTCCTCCCCTACAACTCTGCGCATTCCAAGCTTGTGAAAAGGGGAATCGTAAAATTATGCTTCGGAAATGCCTTAAATAAATCTTGTCCTCATTTAATGAGTCAGAGCCTTGGCAATCAAGATGCGCGCCTGTCTCAGGCAGGGTACCCCAAACATGTGTTAGTTTCAGTAGCGGAATCATTGCTCAAGGAAAAGAAAAAAAGAGGCAACGGTGAGTTTGAGGCAACGCCCATCGAAAAGCAAAAAACGGCGGTTATACCCTATGTGCACAAACTTTCTCACAATTTGAAAAAGATAGCCGAGCGGTCAAAAGTAAGGGTCGTTTTTTCGGCTCCCAACAAATTGGGCAAGCTATGCAGACTGACTGACCCCAGCCTTCCCACGAGACCGAGGTGCAACAAAAAGCACTTAAATCGCTTTGTGGATTGCGCAGAAGGCGTTGTTTACAGCCTTCCGTTGGACTGTGGGAAAAGGTATATCGGCCAAACAGGGCGGTGCCTAAATGATCGTCTCCGTGAACACGGCAATAATGTAAAAAACAACACGGGGGGATGGCTTGCGTCACACTGTAAGCAGCATGGTTGCAAGCCCCTGTTCGACAAGTGCGCAGTTGTCGCCAAGCATAAGAGTCAGCTTACGCGAGAAATAATAGAAGCTGACATGATAGCGGAAGCGGGCCGCGATTGTGTTAGTACTGCGTCTGTCGCCTTATCCAAGAAAGAGCGTGATTTTCTGAATGGAGTGTGACGTGTAAGATTGTATCATGACGTGGGCCAGTGGTCATGTGTATATATATGTGTTTTCGTCTGCTAATAAAACAGTTGGAAGTAGCGCCTTGTGTTGTCCCACTCGCTTGTCCCTGTGTCCTAGCGCTTCAAGATTCCGTCGGTAAAAAACTTTTATAGAGAAGCCGTGCCTAGAAGAATACATGCTAATCCTGTCTTCCGGAAGCAAAGAGTCCGGAATTATTAGGTGGAATTGAAGAAAACAGCGATATTAAAGCCTTTGTAACATTTTCGTGCCAAAACGGGTAGGGCCTTTTTTAAATTCATTTGTCATATACTCCCCAGGGCAGTGAAGACAAAATAAAAGCCTAGCCTTTGGTGGCTCACTAAGCCCCATTACAGTACAAATAGAGTTTTTGGGCCCAAAAACGTAAGCAGTAATGCACAATTTTAAAAATTTCGCGCTACAATGTTCTGATATAGACAGAGTAAAGATGGTTGTGGTTCGTTTCCCCGAAGTCCGGTGTCGATCAGGAACCCAATCGCCCGGGCTCCGGTTGATTTGGCAGGAGGCTGGCAGGGCGATGGTGTTGAAGTTCTTGGAGACGGAGGTCGAATTGACGAACTCGAGGCGTTGTGGTTGATTAAGTGAAACGAAAAGTTTATATACAGCTATTTACAGTAGGAAAACTGGGTACATGAAAGAAAAACTTCAAACTTCAGCTAGACGCTAGCTCCAAGTGCGCACAAATCACTTGAGCTTCTCAACTTCGTCTAACTCTCTTATCCTCGGAGCGTACACAAACCGCTCGAGAAACGACGGCCGAGACTTTGTCTCGCCGCAAGATCCGTCTAGTTGCCCGGTACGGCGCTGTACCGTAAACCTCCGACGCGATCTTAACATCTAGCCCAGGGGGCTCACAAATCCCAACCTGGCTTTAACAGTCGAGACTCCTTGTCCCGCCGGGAACTGCTCAGCTCGGCGCTCAGACAAGAATGATTTCAAACGGCCAAGTTCGGCCTTATAACACCTCGAGATCACACTCTCTCTGGAACGCCCCTGTAGCGTTCGTACACGCGTAAGGGAGTGCCCAAATTCACGTAGACAGCTGTCACTCAGCGCGCTACGGAATATTCAATGAGGCCATCATTGGGTCAACGGCATGCCCGCGGTCGAGCAAGTGCGCACGACCCCGCGGGGTGGGAGCGAAAAGCTGCGACAGTGCACTGTGCCGACCGGGGTGCGTTAACAATAGTGTCTTGCGCGGCGCGCTTCGACGCCGCTAATTCCACCTCCTCCGCGCGTCACGTCGACGGTTCTGGGAACCTGGCGGCGCCGTCTGCGTTCTCAATGGGGGATCATCCCCGTGGCATTCGGTGGGCCAGACAAATCGCCTCCCATGCGCACCGTGACGAATTGGCGACGGCTGCGGCGTAGAGTACACAGTGCTGAGCCCCCAGACAGAGTGGCGGGATCCCACGCGCAGCCCGGGTGCCTGGCCGCTAATCTCATAAGTGGACCTTACAGACAGTAATGACGTAATAGGGGCAAGCAGTACAAGCCTAACGATCAGATTCTTAACTGCACGTCAGCATTCAAGTGATGCAATAAAACAGAACTAGAGGCCCCCAGAGTACCCCAGTCAGGTTTCTTGGTGTGATGATTTAGCTTGGTCGCCGCCAATCAAACCGACAAGATTCTGTGACGTCATAGAAAAGTTGCCTGAAAGTGACTGAGAAGTCCGCACCACATCACATGTTTTCTTAACTAATATTTTCGCTACTATGTTGAGGAGAAGGAGGAAACAACTTTTATTGTTAGACAGAGCGCGTTAAGCACCCGATGGGTTGGCTCCCTCTTCACGGGTTCCATATGCTTCCCGGGCCACCTGGCCCCTGTGGATAAGTCGGAGCTGGTCTTCCATTGCGGGGCTGGATAGCAAGATCACCCGTCGCTCGTCAACGGTGAGGATAGTAGGGGGATTACTCATGGGTATAGGGGGGGGCGGTCTTTGGAGAAATTGCACTCTCCTATGACGTGTTGGAGAGTGCCTAGTACATTGCAGTGAGGGCATCTGTTCTTGTAAATTTCAGGGTACATTTTATTCTGGAGGCAGGGGTGAGGAAAGGAGCCTGCCTGTATTTGCCTGTATATCGCTTGTTCTGCTCTAGTCAAGGAGTGGTGGGGGTGTGTTGGAATGTCTTCCTACCGTCCCTGTAATATTTGACTATATCTGTGTAGCTGGTGATGGGTTGCCATCCCCTTCCCTCCTCCACGGTGGCCCGGGAGTTGAGCGCTCGGGCCTGTTGATGAGCATATTCGTTGCCCTCAACAGAGGAGTGGGCCGGGACCCAAACTAATTCGATCTTTAGTTTAGGAGGCGTAGGTTTTTCGAGGAGTTTTAGAGCCGCAAGGGACACCCAGCCAGATCTGTAGTTCTTGTACGCAGCTTGTGAGTCCGTAATGATCTTGGTGACGTTAGGTTGCAGGAGTGCGAGGGCTATCGCCACTTCTTCTGCTTCCTCTGAAGATGGAGTGTTGATCGATGCGCAGGTGACCAGCTTGTCCAACCCGGTGACCGCGACCGTTGCCCTTGTGGAGTGTCTGGGCAGGGAGGCGTCTGTGTAGATGACAGTGTCGTCTTCCTCCAGGGTCCTGGAGAGGGCTCTGGCCCGGGCCTCGCGCCGTCCAGCGTGCCTTGTGGGGTTCATGTTGCGCGGTAATGGTTTGCTTTCCATCTTCTCAGTCCACTCTTCGGGTAATTGGCCGTGACAGATATAGTGGGATTCTTGCCATCCGATCTTGCGGAGGACGCTTCTGCCCGCCTTGGTATGGCTAAGGCGGACCCTTGAATGGACAGGTGGGCTTCTATAAGCTCGGCTACTGTGTTGTGGACTGCCATTTGTAGTAATTTTGTTGTGGACGAGTTTGTGGGAATACCCAGGGCCTGATTTGTGGCTCTTCCTGATTATTGTGTCAAGTTGTATGACATCATTTTTCAGGAGTTTCATATACGGCGCTGCGTAGATAATTCTTGAGGTAACAAAGGCCTGAACGAGGCGCAATGTGTCTGATTCCTTCAGACCCCTCCGCCTGTTGGCCACTCGCCTGGTCATGCTCAAGATCTGGTCTGACGCGAGCTTGATTTTTCTGATCATAGCCATTGCCTTGCCGTCTGCCTGGATCAAGAGGCCTAGGATCCTGAGTTGAGGTACCGTAAGGATGCGGGCCCCTTCTAGAGTGATTCCAATGGTTTCTGATCGTTTCCTAGATATACGTGGTCTAACAATGGTCAGCTCTGACTTTTGAGGCGAACAGCAAAGACCACAGGCCTTCACATTGCTGTTGACCGTTTCAGCTGCTTTTTAGAGCGTGTCTTCGATCCATCCATCCGACCCTGTTCTCGCAGTCCAGAGGATGATGTCGTCGGCATACAATGCATGTCCCAGGCCATCAATGGACTCGAGAAGCTTGGGCAACGGCAGGAGAGCAATGTTGAACAGGAGTGGGCAGAGAACTGAACCTTGCAGTGTTCCTCTATCCCCCAGGAAGATCGGTTGGGATGTCTTCTCTCCTATTCTGATCGTGGCCGTTCGGTTGCTAAGAAAGTCTCGGATATAGTTGTACGCTTTCACTCCGCAACCCGTGTTGCGTAGGTTGCGGAGGACACTATCATGCGTGACGTTGTCAAAGGCACCTTTGAGATCGAGCGCTAGTACCGCTCGGGGCGCCTGTTTCGTTGCCCGCTTGATTACTAGCTCGTTAAGTTGTATGAGAACATCTTGGGTGCCTAGGTGTTGCCTGAAGCCATACATTGTCTCCGGCATCTGGTCGGTGGCATCCAGATGTCGCTGCAACCTTTTGAGTACTATACGTTCCATGACCTTCCCCACGCAGGACGTGAGGGATATCGGTCGCATGTTGTCAATGTGAGGTGTCTTCCCAGGCTTGGGTATGAAGCGGACTTCTGCCTCTTTCCATTCCGGTGGGAGTTTGCCAGTCTCCCAGACCTGGTTAGTGTACTCGAGCAGCTCTCTGCGGGCCTTGTCCCCGAGGTTGTTGAGTAACCTGTAGCTAATGGTATCGGGTCCTGCCGCGCTGGCCTTATTGCTCGGAGATTGCCGCGACCAATTCGGTGTCGGTGAATGGTTTGTCTATTGCTTCGTTGGTAGGTCCTGCATAGTCCTGAGGTGCGATGTCTCCCTTCTCAGTTTTCAGGCACTTGGCCTTCAGGTCGTTGATGAGTTCATCGACACCGCCAGTATAGTTGTTGAGGGTGCGTATGAGACTTCGATTAGTGGCGCTTTTGCTGCTGAGAGGGTCGATCAGGTGACGGAGGAGAGACCACGTCTTCCTGGTAGACAGGGTGCCCTGCGGACCGTCACACACGCTCAGCCAGTTCTCTTTGCAAAGCTGGGTCGCGTATTCAGCAGCTTGCTTGTTGAGCTCATGGATGCGTCTGCGAAGTTTCTTGTTGTGTCGTTGTTTCTTCCAGCGTCTGGTGAGGCTGTGTCGAGCTTCCCAGAAGTGGGCAAGCCTTGCGTCCACAAAAGGGTGTCTGTAGTGTGGTCGCAATTTTCTGGGTATATTTCGCTACCAGCTCGATTTGCTCCTTGGCCCATTCCCAATACGGTCTGGTGCTGTTCATGTTCTCATCTTCGTCGGCTGCTTGCCTTTGTTGAAGCTTGTCCCAGTCTGTTAGCTTTGCTGTTCCCATTCTTGCCTTGAACATGGGCCCCCTGATCGTGATGTTTAGTATATCGTGGTCCGAACCCAGGTTTACCCCCGTGTTCCGCCACGACACGTCTAGTTCCACTCAGCAGGGTAAGGTCTGGAGTGGTGTCACGGGATGTACTTGTGCCCATGCGGGTGGGAGTGTCTGGTTCGTTGAGGAGGGCTAGGGTGTGCTGATCCATGAGGTTCACCAGCATCCTGCCTCTCTTTGAGCAGAATTTATAGCCCCATATCGAGTGAGGCGCATTGAAATCTCCTAATATCAATAAAGGCCGGCTGCCCGGCTCTTTCTTGCTGTCGAGTAACGTGCCCTCTATGTCTAGGTCCTTCTTAGAGGGCCGGCAGTACGCGTTGAGTATAAAGATGTTTTCTTTGCTTCTTATGCTTGTGCTGTGGATTTCCAAGAGAACATGTTCACACCCTCTCTGGCCAGTCATGTGTTGCATAGCAGCTATGTTGCTTCGAACGAGGATTGCCATGCTTTTCTCACTGGGATCGGTGTATGTGATGTACCCAGGGAGTTTCGGTCGCGAATTCGTTTCTTGTACTGCAAGGATATCCGGCTTGTCTTCCGCAGTATATAAGTACTGCTGCAATTCCCCTATTTTGTCCTTTATTCCTCGACAGTTCCATTGGACCAAGGTCGTTGTATCTCCCTTCGTGTTCTTACGACTGTCCCCCATCTCGGCTCAGGCTGGTGGCCGTGAGACTACTTCCCATGCATGGTTTTCCATACGGCGCTCCCTTTTTGGCTTTCTGAGTGCATAGAATCAACTGGTTGACATTATCCTCGAGCGTGTCGAACTTGGCCATCCTGGACGTTACCAAGCCTAGCTGGCTGGTAAGCTGTGTGACCATCGCTGTGAGGGCTTGAATGGGCTCGGCCCACGCTGGATCCTCCAATGGACGCGATTCAATTTTCTCTGCCTCCATAGCTGTCACAGGGGGCTCTGACTGAGCGTCCCTCTTGGCAAATTTGCGTTTTGTGTCATCCTCGCTGCTTTTTGATTTTTCTAACGCCTCCATGCGCGCAAGAAGCTCGCTGATTTGCTGATTCTGCCTAACTATAAGCGCTTTGAGTTGCGTGCGTTCCTCACAATCTTTCTTAGGAGTACTGGAAAGAAGATCTTGTGAGGAAGTTGCGGCAGCCCTTGCCTTCGATGTGACCTGGTATATGCTGCTGGCCCTTGGTACTCTTAAAATCGCTCTTCTCTAGGCTTTCTAGCTCCATGCCAAGAAACGTCAACAGGCGGTCCAGGTCAGTCTCTTCTTGAGAGGCGTCTGTACTTTGGGTAGATGCTTGAGCGGCAGACGTGCGGTGGTACTGGACGACAATGTCATGGGGTAGAGCCCGCTAAAGAATGTCGCAGAGCATCGACGAAAACGATGACTTCTCTACACCCAGAGTTTCGATGCCTCTTATATTGACGAGCACATAATTGTAAAGCTTGCGAAGCCCCACGGTCGCTGGATGTCTTGACGGGGTTCAGCATGCGCAGTCTGGCGAAGTACTCTTGCTCAAGACGTGTCTTGTCACCAAAGCGTTTTGTTAGTATTCCGATAGCATCCTTGTAGCAAGCTTCTGTCGTTGGTAAACCGCTGACAGCTGAGGCAGCCTCTCCCTTCAAAAAGAGTCGAAGATAATTGAATTTCTCGGAGACCGACCAAGACCGCTGTCTTGGTTGATCATCTGATCAAGCTGCTCCCAGAATTCATTCCACTTGCACAAATCCCCGTAGAAGGGCGCGATGGTGAGTTTCGGAAAGCTTGCTCCTTTTCTCTGTGTAGCGACGACTTGAGGATTCGCATTCTCGGCGGCCGTTGTAATGACTGTCGCAGACTGTGACAAACGAGCGCTCCTGCTTTTCAGTTCGGTAAGCATGCGTGTCGCGTGGTCTTGATACTCAATCACGCTGTTGTACTCAGCCTGGAACGCGCCGTCCTCGATATAGCTTTCGAGCTCAGTGTTGATCTTGTTAAGTTCGTCGTTGTTCGTTTTGAGCCTTTCGTATAACGACGTCAGTTGGTCTACCGAAGCGCAACTGTCCATCAGAATGGCACTTGCCTGGTTGATGAGCTTGGTATTCTGCGCCCTCCTCGATGCTCGCTTGCACTCGAGTTTCTCCATGTTGCTCGGTCTCCTCGAAGCACTCAGCAGGTCCCGGCCATAGTCCGGGGTCGTCGGCACCAAAAAATGTTGAGCCACGAGTGCCGAAAAGTGAAACTCAAGGCGTAAGCAAACTGTTTATTGGCTATGCTGCCAGTTTCCGAACCGTTCCCTGCCAGAGTCGATGCACGAGCTCTCGTCCCTTTTACTACTGCCTTGTCGTCTTCGTGGTCGGAGGAGGCAGCGGGTCGAGGGATTGAACAGCAGTGTTGGCACTGCTACGTCGCCAGACAGAGCGGCGGGTTCTCACGCGCAGCCCGGGCGCCCGGCTGCTAATGTCATAAGTTAACCTTACAGGGGTCGTGTTAACAAAGCAGCGTTAAAGGTTGCACCATGACGGGGAAGGTATGCGGCGTGGGCTGGAAGGTATGTGGCTCTGCAAGCGTGGGCTGCAAGTCTGACTTTCTCTCAGACATCTCGAAAATTGAAATTCGTGATAACTGCCTTCCAGTCACCCTCGATGTCGCGTCACTGTATACTAACATCCCCCATGAAGATGGCATCGCCGCTGTATCCCTTGCGTATGAGCAGTCATCGTGCGACAAACCTATCGATTCTTCTGCTCTCCAAACCTTCGTTAGGCTTATTCTTGAACTTAACAATTTTGAGTTCGACGGAGTTCATTACGTGCAAGTCAGCGGAACGTCAATGGGAACTCGAATCGGATCTAACTATGCCAATATCTTTATTGCTCACCTCGAATCAAACTTTCTTGACACCCAAAATGTGAAGCCAATGTACTATAAAAGGTGCATTGATGACATATTCATGATCTGGCAACACGGTGAGGCGGAGCTTCTCACCTTCATTGAGGCATTTAACCTAGCCTATCCTAGTATTTCCCTTGCTCATTCTTATTCGAAACACAGTGTAAACTTTCTGGACGTCACCGTTACTACCTCCCAAGGTCGGCTTCGCACTAAACTGTATAGAAAACCGACAGACACGCGGCAGTATTTGCACTTCCGAAGTAGCTATGTCAGACACTGCAAGACAGCAATACCTTACAGCCAAGCCCACCGATTTAGGAGAATTTGCTCAAACCAAGCCGACTTTCACTCAAACTGTCGAGAACTCAAGATCGCCCTCCTGAATAAAAAATACCCGGAAAAAGTTATCGACGACGCTGTTGTGCGAGCCAACCAATTAGAGCTTAACGAAACATGTAAAAAAAAGCCCCGAACGGTGACCCCCAAACTAACTTAGTTTTAACCCACTCATCCTCCGCTCCAAGAGTATCAACCGTACTAAAGAAACATCACAATATCCTAATGCAAAGTGACTGCTTAAAAGCACATTCTCTGAACCACCACGTGTTGTCTACCGGCGTAATAAGAATTTAGGCGACTTTCTTACTAACTTTCGTATCAACCGACCGGAAACTACTGGCTGCATGCCCTGTAATAAACCCCGATGTAAAGTATGCCCACACATGACCACTACACAGCTCGCCACCAGCACGGCTTCAGACCACTGCGTAAATATAAAAGGTAACTTTAACTGTGACTCCGCTAATGTCGTATACCTTCTAGACTGCACTGTTTGTAGGCAACAATATATCGGCCAAACTGAAACGCCCTTCCGAATACGGTTCAATAATCACCGCTCTTATGCAAAAAGCTGCCCTTATTTGCCCCTGTCAAGACATGTGAACAGTCCCGGGAATGCATTTGAACAGCTTAAAGCAACGATTTTAGAATCCGCCTTGAAAACGCACCATGACCGCGAGGTTCGGTAATCTTATCTCATTTATAAGTTTGGGTCAGCCACACTTGAGATTAATGAAAGTTACGGAAAACTAACGTGCTTATCCCTCGATTAAAATTGGCGGCCTCATAATTTTTATAACTATGTTCATTAATCCTACCCTTGATTTTCCCGTCAGAATTCGCAGAAACTCTCCAAATACAGCAGCTTTATTAGCCTAATGCGGCTCAACAATGCCATTTTTCCTAAGGAAGGACGCCTCGTTCCCAGCACAACTTAAGAATGTTTAACCCTTTGTGATATATTCATGTTTAACCCTTTCTGACCCTACCTTTTTCCTGTTCAGTTGCTATCTTCTGGGAAATGCTCTTTTGTGCCCCGTATCTACTCTCTTCATCCGCGGGGGGCACACCCATCTTCGCTACCGCCCCAACCAGTCTCCCCAGCCAATGAATACCTTACTGTATACTCTTCCCTTTCTTTTGAAACCGCGATTGTCCAGTATCCCGCATTGTGTGAACTTGCAGCCCACGGCCCATACCTTGCCCCGTCATGGTGCAACCTTTAACGCTGGTTTGTTAACACGACCCCTTTCGCTCTCTCGCTCCGCCTCCCCCCCCTATTTTTTATATTGGTTGTAGACGTTGTTGTAACACAGGCGTAGCCCGACTGCATGCATACTCCCCGTTTTCGAAACATCTTCCGCTTCTTCTCACGGTTTTCTGCAAAGCTATATAAGAAATGTGTTCCAAATGTTTCTGACAGCAAAATCATGTAACAGTACTCTGATGAAGGCAAGCCCCGTTGCCGCTACGTAAGTAAACCGTGGTAGTTCTTGTTCTTGCTGTGTATGCGACTCTTTACTTATACTATTTCTGCGCGCTTTGTGAGTTTTATCTTTCTCTAGATTTATATATATATATATATATATATATATATATATATATCAGTATTCGAAGGCGAGCGAAGAACTCGTAATCATTTTTTCGGACGATGCGAGTGTTGATGCTGACCCTTAAGTTTAAACTTTCATGCGAGAAAACCGATTCACCTGTTTTGTTGAATACTTGTGAGCAATCTGTTTCAATTATGGCTGTAACGTTTTCATCTGCAAGAATGATGACAGGAATATGCTTGGGATTATTGACATGCCAAAGGGGGGAGAGTTTTTTGTTAACACCTATGATAGGCCCTGTCTATAAAATTGTGTGCGGGTAGCTTTCAGTAACCTTTGGTATTCCTTATCGCTTGTTTGTACGGTTGCCAAGATTCGGATGGTTTATTTTTGTCAGCTTACCTGGACAATCTTTTGGATGTTATTTAAGCGACGAAGTTTCTTTGAATACCAAATGAAGCGGCAGTGGCCAATTGCGAATGTTTGGAAAACCTATGGCTTCCTATTGGCTTCCGAACTATCAGCCATCCATCGGTACATCAGAAGAAAGATTTCTTGGGTGCAAAGTAAACGGTGACCGGAAAGAGGGTGACACAGAAACCTCATCGGAGGCCAAGCTTTGGCCAAGTGATAACAGCGGTCGTACGCCGTGCGTATGCCGATGGTATGCAGTGTGCGTGGCGTGTATAAACACATCGGTTCGCGAGGTTAACAGGCAACAGCGCAATAATAAACCACCCGCAGCGGTGACTCAGTGGCTAAGGCATTGCGCTGTTGAGTACGAGGTCGCGGTTTCGAATACCGGCCGCGGCGGCCGCTTTTCTGGTTGAGGCGTAATGCAAAACCGCCCGTGTGCACGCGATTTCGGCGCAGGGTAAAGATCCCCAGGTGGTCGAAATTAATCTGGAGCCCTCCACTACGACAGCGCGCCTCATGGTGGCGTCGCGTCGGCGCGGTAAACCCTACAGTCAAATCAATCGGCAAAAATAAGCCATTACAAAAAAGGCTGCAGCACCACGTCACAAAACAGGGCGTGTTCTAACTAAAGTGCAGCGTATTCAAATTAGCGTGGGAGATTGTGTTGCACGTTATGTAGGCATTCGTCATTTATGGGTGCTAAGGCGACGATGTCCGGCAAACTAGTTTGTGATGTGCGCTTCGACGCCCCATTTGTCTCCGCGGCTTGAGGAATTGATGGACGCGTCGGTGTGATGGTTGCGTCGGTTTAGTGGCATTTAAACAGCCGTAGTACTCCTGTAGGTGTCTGTGAGCTGGGCTTTGGTGTCGTTTACTGTTTTTTAAGTATATTTGCCTGGTGGAAGAACCTCGCTTGCCTACTGCGGCCGGCATCTGAAAACGTGAGTCACAATTTCATTTTTCAGTGTGCGGTATGCAAGAGCTCGCGCTCGTTCCCGGCTAAACTTGAGCTGTCGTTTTTATTGGTTGGCGCGCTTGAGTGCTGCATGGTGTCGTTGGTTATGGCGAAGAACTAAGCGGTCACATAGACGTGCTTATATTTGTATGGCACCGGTTCTATTTGCCCTCTTTACGGCTTTGTGTTTTCGAACAAGCTGCCATGCTCCCACTGCAGGTTCGCGACGTCCAGCATGCATTGAAGCAAAACTCGTGTGCAGTGTAAGATAGTAACGGATGTATTAGGCTGGCCTCACTAAACGCTAGCTATAAAGGATGCTTTCGTTTCATTATTTTCATTCAGTAATCAGCGTGCATTGAGCATTGTAGAAAAGAATGTTGTACGTATACATGCGCTACACCGTAAAGGTGTTTCCTGTGGATAAGGGGCGGATGCAGCAGGAGAACAAGTCTTCCAAGATGGGCTATTTTTCAATAATGCTGTTGGACTACATGTTGTGATCATAGCCGATCGGCACATTACCGAAGAAAAGGGTCTTGTTTACATTTAATCGAAAGCTTCCGTTTTGTAAGGACGTCTTTCAGCATTGATGGCTGCTTCATAAACCTTTTTTGATTTGTTGTGGAAGATTTTGCGTGAGTTTTGCTTTCATTACAGTTGTTATTCTCTCTCTCGCTCTCTCTCATGTTGAAATTTTTAGGGTGTGGATATTGAACCCGCAGCGGGAAATTTATCTACCCCAGATATTGTACTGGCTGTATTGCACTTAGTGATTATTGCGTTCAAAAAACAATGAACACTACACTTCGCGCCACCTTTGGCTGGTCGTGACTGTCACCATCCTGCCGGCATTTTTTGGCCTGCAATAGGCATTATACTATCTCCAACGCAGATGCATTTATTCCAGGATGTCGAATCGGAACCGAACCGAACGGAAAACCGGAACTCAACTGGTATTTTTGCCGGAACTGAACCCGAATTCGAACCGCTATTTTTTACACAAGCTGAACCCAAACCGGAACTGAACCAAAAACAGAAATAACGGTTACCACTTCGTGCCGAAGCGGTTAGACCCACCGTTGTTGATATTGCACAGTCAATGCAATTCAGGCCATTTTTTCTTTCACGTACTATCAACTTGGTACCCGCGCCCGCACTTTCTCCTCCAGACAATTGAACACTATCACGCTCTATGTAACAACAGGGGAAATGAATGAGCACCAATGTAGCAATGGTCTGTTGCTGCTGGAAGCGCGAGCATAGTGCAAGCTGACCAAACGAAATGTCATTCTCGGCAGCTTGCAGGGGATTTAAAACGACTTTGCCCTTCCCTCCAATGGCGATCTTTCCGCCTGCTTGACCAAGTTGGTGCCCCTATCGTCTCCATCAATACCTCTGCCGTCTCTGGACATCATCGTTTGCCACCTACGATCGTCGGGCCCCCCTTCAGGACCATCGAACCTACCCACCATGCCGGGGCCGCTGCTAGGCCTATATTACAGGCCTAGTACGAGCGGCGGCCTCCCTGAGCTGCTGCAGCCGCACGCGCACGTGCACCTTCCATCTACCATGACCCCTTCGTCATCCCGCAGCTGCGCTACGGAGCCTGACAACACATCGTCAATGGCGCAAGACCTTGTCAACGGAAACAGCGCAGATGGCCACATAGATTTCGACGTCTCGAAAAGTAGAACTGCTCCGACATCTAACCCATGGGGTCAAACCGACCGCATGACGGCCTCCGCGTCGGAGACTGGCCTGCTCATGACCTGGTATGCAGCCTCTTCGCGCAAAGCGAGATCCCTGGCCCCCTCTTGCGTGCGACTCACACTGACAGTACAGCCCGCCCAAAACCTCCTTGTAGCGGCCACCCCTGATACAGATATCGCTGATCGACTCTGCCAACTCACAGCATTAACACTCCGAAGCACTACCTATGTAGTATCTGCCTATATGAAGCCCCCTCCCGGCACTGCTCGTGGAGTGATTCATGGCATTCCCGAGGACATCACGCAGGACCAACTCATTGAGCTCACCGCCTCTAACAGACCGTACTTGATCCACGCCCGCCTCATGGGTCGCACGAGATCAGCTCTACTGACCTTCAACGGACTCCGCATCCCGTACTACATTAAACTAGACTGTGAAATATTGCGCTGCCGTCCATACCGCCGCGCCGCCCAGACTTGCCAATGTTGCGGTGAGATACGGCACCGTCAAGACGTGTGCCCGCACCCCGACAAACCGCGCTGCCCGGCCTATGGTATCGCCACCCCGTCACCGGACCACTCCTGTGCCCCTCTGTGTAAACTGTGTGATGGAGCCCATGCCACTGCCAACAAAGAATGTCCCAAACGCTTTATACCGGTTCCCCAAACACGGAGATTCCGCCAACCTGCCCAGACCCCATACCAACCAATCGATCAGACCCCGCTGGCCTACCGTGACCAGAACGTTCCAGCCCTACAAACCCAATCATCGACTGCCCACCCTGAACACCGGAACGCCATCCAACCGCAGGTGAGCTGGTAAGATGCTCTCCGCTCTACTCCCACTGCTCTAACTTCACCCTCTCTATTTCCTTCCCCCCAAAACCCCAACAACCAATCCACACTTCCTACTCCGCTGCTATTGCTGAACTTAAACGGCAATAGCAACGTTTCCAGGAACAACTCACCTCTCTAACGCCAAAATTGACACCCTATTAGCCTCCCCCCTCCCAGCACCACCGGCCCCACCTGCACCCCTTCCTGAACAGATTCATGCACTAATTGACACGAAAATAGTGGAAGCCATAAAAGAACTGACAGAATCGCAAACCGAGAATTTGGCCCCCATATGTAGTGGCATCCAGGCAATATCTGAACGACAAAAGAAATTGGAGCAGACCATCAAAGGCATACAGAAATCCCTTGCTTCGACTCACCAATCCAAGAAACTCAAACATCACACTTCAAACTCAAACAAGAAACTCACCCGCAACACCACCCCAGGAAAGGACATTTTACCTACCGCACTGTCCGCAATGTCGACGAGGACACTCTCCAAGACCTCCTTGAACTTTGCAATTATCACTGGTAGGGGGGAATTCTACCTGAGAAGTGGCGACAGTCGGACATCATACTGATCCCGAAACGCAACAAGCCACTGACGCCGACTACTCTTCGTCCAATCTCCCTGACCTCATGCATAGGCAAACTCTTCGAACACTTAGTACATCAGCGCCTCACTGCATGCCTTGAAGACCACAACCTCTACCCTCTCACAATGTTTGGTTTTCGGCAACACCTATCTACTGAAGACGTCCTCCTGCAGCTCAAGGAAAGGTGGTCGACCACCTGAGCCACACCTCTTCCAAAACAATCTTAACACTCGACGTCAAGGATGCATTCGACAACGTCACCCACAAAGCCATACTGGAAAACCTCAGTACCACATACTGTGGCGTAAATACCTTTGGCTTTGTAAAAGCCTTCATTGAGAAAGGAACAGCTACACTCCGACTCGGCCCTCTACACTTGCCTACTTTACACACCCCGGCAAAGGGCACACCAGAGGGATCGGTTATCTCGCCTCTTCTCTTTAATATAGCTCTGGTTCACCTACCTTACAAACTGCTAGCCATTCCCATCCTCCGCTACGCATTTTACGCTGATGATTTGACTCCACGGATCACCTAAGGCTCTAGCGGTGAGCAACAGGACATCCTTCAACAAGCAGTCGACACCACTACTGCTTACCTTCAGCCAAGGGGACTGACCCGTGAGCCATCTAAATCCACTTTATGGTCCTCCGCGCCCGCACAAGAGGCCGCCCAGCTGTACCCACCCCTGACCCACTGGTCACCATAAGTGGCTCTTTTATCCCCCAATTTACCACGCTCAGGATATTAGGCGTTCCTTTCCACTGAAATGGTTCAGCACCTGCCCTACTCCCCCAACTGCACCGAACAGTCTCCCAGCTCATCCACCTCATACGGCGAATACGGAAATCTGCATACGGTCTAAAAGAGCCAGGCACTTGCCGTCTAGTTCAAGCCCTCATGGTCAACCGTCTCCCCTACGAAACCCCATTCGTGAATCTCAAACCCCAAGAAAGCAGCAAGCTGGACGCCCTAATCCGCAAAACTTACAAAGCTGCCTTGTGCCTCCCTACATTTGCCTCCATTGACCGTTGCTTCACCTTGGGCTGCATAATACCCTAATCAAAATTCTGGAAGCCTAACGAAGCTCACAGCTACAACGGTTGGCCCTTACGCCCAATGGCAGGAACGTGCTTCGCACCATTGTCCGGAACACCCCGTCTGGTACTCGCGAACTTTGACGCAACCCTTTTTACATTAGCCAGCGGCTTAGGGTCGCCCCAATCCCAAAAACATATGCATCCAACGTTCAATAAGGGAAGGCGAGAAGGAGGAGCAGGAGGAGGAATGCTTTTAATGAATGAAGAGAAGTCAGCCTGGCAGCGAGCTTGGCTTGCTACTCCACATGAACATGATGTGCGAAAGTGAAGGGAAACGAAGACACAAAAACTCATAGAGACACTACGAAAGCAAATAAGCACACAAACTGACAAATGCAGGATCACACACACGGCGCACAAACAGAAGTGAAGTTAAGGCACACAATCACAGAGTATCGTTCAGGCCGGAGTCACAGAGAAATGACACCAAAGCCCATGTACTTAGTGTTGCCGCGGCAGTCGAGTGCCAAGGACCAATGGCGTCACAAAGCTTCAATGGTGCATCAGCACGCAGTCCCAAAGTTGTCTTCCAGGTTAGCCGCGGAGTGTCATAACGGGGACACACACACAGAACATGTTCTATGTCCTCACGGACACTGCATACTTGACAGTGAGGGGCGGCAACTCGGCGTGTCTTGTGCAAGTAGTGGCTGGTTAAAGCGACGTTGAGGCGAATGCGGTGAACGACTGCTTCGTCGCGCTTTCCCAGGCCACACGGCATTCGAAAAGTGCAGGCGGGATCGATTCTGTATAGTGGCTGATAATTTTTTGTCCCGTCCGTCCATATGGAGAGTTGTGACTGCCGCGCCACGGAGTACGCAAGTGTCGCGGCGTCACGTCTAGAGAAAAGAATCGGGATAATGACACTACATTGGGTGTGGGCCGCGTAAGCTGTTTCGTCGGCCACCACATTCCCATTCACCCCACAATGTCCAGGTAGCCACTGTAACACTACCTCGTGAAGCATTCTGGCAGCCTGTGTATGCAGGGTGTGTACTTCGTGGGCCAGTTGCTCGCGCGGGAATCATGCTAGTTGCTGTAGCGCCGCCCGTGAATCTGTGAAAATCACCCACACAGAAGCTTCTTGCCCAAGAATGTACTGCAAAGCGGAGCGCAAGGCAGCAAGTTCTGAGGTCGTCGACGTTGTTTTGTGGCTTAACCTGGCCGCAATTGTGGTGCGTGTTGATGGAACCCAGATTCCGACAGCAGATGATGTGGCCGTCACCGATCCATCAGTGTAGATATGCTTGTGGTTAGGGTAGCAATTCCACATGTGCTCTAGGGTGAAGTACGTTAGGGCTGGAATTGGGCTGGAACACGCTCATAACGTCTTCAGAGACGTTATGAGCGTGTTCAGAAGCCGTTTCGGAGGTTGCCTGATGAGAGGGGTTCATCTCCAGGTGACCGGTAGCAGCCCCCGGAACGGGGCCAGAGAGGTGACATCCAGACGTAGCACTTGGCAGCATACTAGGAGGCGAGCCCGGCGGCAGCCCTGACGGGGCTGCGCCCGCCGCAGGAAGCATGTCCTTGGCTGATGTGACGTACCAAATTCGACACGCAAAAAGTGGAAACTTATTTAAAATGAACTGCAAGGAGAGACAAGCGCAGCCGGCCGAACGCGTCTTCTTCCTCGTCTTTTAGAAGGCGAGAAGCTCCGATCAGGAACATGAACTTGGTGGTGATTGGTGTTTTTTTTTTGTCCACTGATTGCATTACCAAAAATCGTGGGAAGTTCTCCGGGTTTGCGAACACAAGGTTTGAGACTGGCTTGAAGATGGCTTCACTGCGGGTCCTCTTGGGGGCCCGATCAGGTTTAGACAAGGGTTTAGAAAATACCACGCGAAATAGTTACGAGCAGAAAACAGGGGTGCTTTCTTTTCTGGCCTTACCCTGACAACTAGAGAGGTCCCGGAGCTCCCCGCCGCTAACCGAACAGGGAGCCCATCGGCCAGAGCTTGACCAAGGCTCCGACGGCCACCGTTACAGGCTTCTATCCCTCCACCTTTCGGCTCATTGCCACGGTTTGTCACAGCGTGAGTGTGGGGGCTCGGGGTCCGCGGTATCGCCAGTACCGTCACCCAGATTGCTCAAGGTGCCTCGTGCGGGGAGAGAGACAGAAAAACACTTAATTAAATATTGGGCCCATCTCCCCGCGAGGATGACTCGAGTAAATGCGTCGCATGGGGGGTGGGTGTATTGCGTTACCATTTAGTGTTTGGGGAGTTGGTGGTAGTGAATGCGTTGTATCAGCAGCTTCTTGACGTTGGGAAGTTGGTGGTAGTGAATGCGTTGTATCAGCAGCTTCTTGACGTAGTTTGAATGAGTCAAGGCGGTACCGTCACCCAGATTGCTCAAGGTGCCCCGTGCGGGGAGAGAGACAGAAAACCACTTTATTAAAAATTGGGCCCATCTTCCCGCGAGAGGGACTCGAGTAAATGCGTCGCATAGGTGGTGGGTGTATTGCGTTAACGTTTAGTGTTTGGGGAGTTGGTGGTAGTGAATGCGTTGTATCAGCAGCTTCTTGACGTAGTTTGAATGAGTCAAGGATATAAGGCGCGTTCGTAGCCTCCTATTCTGTGTCGGCTTTGTGGCGCAGTGGGTAGAGCACCATGTACATTGCGTTCCGCCCGCAGGGTCGAGGGATCGAAACCAGGCGCCGGATAGTATTTTTTTTATGTAGTGTAGGGGGAGGGGTGCGGACTACGACTACGGACTTCAACGCGGGTGACATCGTGAGTTCCTGAAATGCTCTGCATTTAAAATCGGGCCCTGTTAGGCGGCGCGGGTGGCCAGCAGCCGCAGCTGCTCAGCAACCTTGGCGGCTCTCTCTGTCAGGGCGTGTTGCGTCGTCATATCAGAGCAGCCCAGCGCTGCCTCTCATAGCTCCGGCGTGGTGATTGGGGGCAGGGGATCGTCAGAAGGGAGAGAATAGGTAGGGGTGAATACGGTGAAGGAGAGCTCTGTTGGGTAGGAAGTCTGTTCGTAGGATCTCGAGAATCGTTCTTCCGTGTAGCTGAGGGAAGAGTGGGCGGGGGTATTAGAGGCGAGAGAGGCGATAATACATGGTGATGTCGTGGTAGCCCAAGAGGCTGTCGCGAGCTGACCTGGCTCTGTGGGAAGCAATGGGGCTGAAGTATGCCCGGGAAGTGAGCTCTCGTGCCGTTGAATGAGCCGCCTCAATGGCTCCAAGCCCAGTGTGGCCAGGAGTGCAGATCAGTTCTACTCATAGGTCGGCGTACTCACTCGTGAGTACACTCATTTGTACTCAAACTCACGAGTGATTATGATGCTGAATAAGTACACGCCCCGATTAAAAAAGTGAGTAGGATTACGAGTGAGTACAGGGGTGAGTCCCCTACTCGTGAGTACAGTACTGACGAGTACACTACCCATAAATATGACTACTCATGAGTACATGAGTATGAGTATGAGTACTTATAAAGACTATGAGTACTTATAAGTATGAGTACCCATAGTACTCATAAGTAGTACTCATGAGTACACATTACTCATGAGTACAGTACTCATTAATAGTACTCATGAGTACACAGTGCTCATGAGTACTACTCGTGAGTATACAGTACTCATGAGTATATAGTCCTCATTAGTAGAGTACTGAAGAGTAGAATACTCATGAATACTGTATTTTTGAGTTCTTGCACTCATGAGTACATGCACTCGTGAGTACAGTAGTGTCAAGAAGTTCTATCACGAATTCGATTCTGGACGCGCGTGTACGACTGGTAAACATTTAGCGGTGCCGCTGTGCAGCTTCACTCTGAAGGATGGTAAAATGAGACAACGAAAACTGCGGCTCCCTTCTTTCCCTGTCCCTCTTTGGCGTAGTCAGCGTTTTCCAGCGGTCGCTCGCTAAGGGGTAGCAGTGAAAAGGAAAAAACGAGGCGTAGAGGTCCCAGCGGGAAG